>NC_064559.1:140356972-140660002 GCF_937001465.1 Orcinus orca
GAATATACCTGGCTGCCTTGACCAGTATCGAGGAAGGATTTAAAAGGCTCTGAGAGATGCAGTGTGAAATAATGGATTTATTGTATTAGACCTGAGAACACACCTGCTACGTATATTCCCTGGAAAGTCCCAGACTACACTCCCTTCACTAAGGCAATAAGAAATATGCAAGTGGGGGGGTATCCACTTGGCTGAGAATCTCAGTAGTAGCGGTCTTATAAAGGCAAGAGTGGACTATAAGAGGTGCTGCTATGGGTTCTCTAAAGTCAGTGGGGATAGTGGGATTCCGGAACAGCAGAAACCAGGTAAATCATTTAGCCATCAGAGGCATGGGAGGTGTAAGTTAAAGGAAAAAATGGCTGCAAAAGCATCCTACCGGCTTTTAAACATAGAACAGGGTCCACTGCATAATTTGTAGGGCCCAGTGTAATGTGAAAATTCTGGCTCCCTGTTCAAAATTATTAAAGTTTTTAAGTGGCAACAGGAGAGTATTTAAACCAATATGGAACCCTTCTGAGCATGGGTCCCTCTTCCATTGCACATCCACGAAGCCAGCCCTGATACAGGGATCTATGGTAATGATAATAGGCCACAGAGTTCCTAGGGCTAACACAGATGGGAAGTCAACAAAGATACTGTTTGACTTACGTAAACAAAAATATAGCAAGAATAGGTAAGATAAGGCTGGTATTAACTGCCACAATGAAAAAAATCATAATCCCTCACTAAACAGACTTGAGTCAATTCTCAGACCAAGAACACTCAGCTCCAGGTCCTGTAGAGCCAAGACTCTGCAAAGCCACAGGCTAAGTGGAGACTGACTGATAACTCAGGTTGGAGTCCTGACACTTTGAATTTGGAGCCTTGGAAGTGGGTGAGGGTGATTAAAATACCAGGACAAATTGTGTGGAAGGAGAAGAGACTATAATTAGTGATGGTGCAAGGAGTCTGCTGTCTATGGATGGTGGTTTCTGACGCATCTCAAGATTAATTTATGTCCCATTATGAATCGACTTGGAAAGCCACTTTTGAATCATCACCATTTTGTAAACTCTGCAACTGAGGCCTCATATTGCTTAACTAATAAGTGAAGAATGGATGGCACATCCTTCTGATTTCTTGTATAGTTTTACAAGTTGATGGAGGGAAATGAGGTCCACCCTCTCTCTCCCCATCTAAATGAGCCCCAGGACAAATGACTGAGAGTCCCTTCTTGGTCTAGCTCCTGCCTCCCTTTCCAGTCTTTCTTTGTACGTACGATTTACCTACCACTCATACGCAGTACAGCAGCAATACTGAATGTCTTCCATCCTTGTGTTACTCCTTCTCTCTTCTCCTGATCTTCCAGACATGCCATTCCTTCCTTTTGGAATACTCCTTCTCTCTGTCCACTCCACTTCCCGTTTCCACCTACTGCTTAGCCAATACTCACTGCTTAGTTCTCAAATTGAAAGCTTATATCCACAGGCTAGCTTAGATTAATTTAGGTCTTATCCACCACTTTATCCCAGGCTCATGTGCTTGACTCGTACTTATTTTCGATAAAAGATAATAAATGTTTTGTATTTTTTCTTCCATTTGAATAGATTTAATTCCAAATTTCATTTTAAACATCTTTTATTTCATCCTTTATAGAAGCTATTTTGAGAAATTATTTTGGGAAATAAAAGGAATCTTAGTACCACCTTTGGTTTACTAAAGATCTTTATCTTCCAACTATTATAATTCTTTGTTCATTTTTTCTGCCTAAATTAAAAATAGGCCTTAAATGCAGAAAAGGCAAAGCATCATAGGAAAGCTTAACTTCTTATTTCTTTACAAGATTTTATTGACTAGTAATATTTATAATTCTTATGGAACTGTTACTTATTAACCACTTGTAACTCCATAAGCCCATCTCATTTGTTCCAAAGGAAGAAAAAGGGGCTGAGGAAAAATCTGGAAGATGAATTTTCTTTCCAGTATATTTCTTGAAAATATTACAAACCACTGGGGTTGGGAACTAAAATCTCTAGCTCTGTGTTTCGACTTAATATCAGAATCTTCCCTTTAGCCTATTAACTCAGTGTAATTAGTCAAGACAGCAGGAGTTTAGGATGAAGAAAGTTTGTGTGTATGTGTTTGTGTGTGTGTGTGTGTGTGTGTGTGTGTGTGTGATTTTCGAATGTGTGTGCACAAGTGTTTTCTATGTGCACTTTTCTTGTGATAGTGGATTTGGAACATACATGCATTTTTGGTAATACAGAGAGGTATAAAAGATTTCTACTGAGGGGATGTCTTTGCATTTTTTTCTGCATTACTAGTACCCTCCAGCAGTAATTTCTAAATTGTGCCTTCTTCTGAACGTGATGGCTAGGAATGCCCCTGTTTGGAGATCATTATACAAGCCTCCGTATGATGCTTACTCATCTGGAAAATGGAGAAAAACTGGATAACAAATGTGACCAAAAAAAAAAAAAATCACTCAAAGTAAAAATTTAAATTAAAGTGGCCAGCCATTCCCAGGGTTCACCACAGACAAGGAATCATATGCGAAGGATATTCACCCTTATGCTCTGGTTACTGGCTTAAGTGAATTTGGGCAATTCATTTAACCTCTCCATGCCCCCATTTCCTTCTTCTGGCATCCTATGACACTGGTAGTGAATTTCCTTGCAGTAATGTGACAATTACCCGATTAGTGACTATTAAACCCTGTGAAGATAGAATGCCAGGAAATGCTTAATAAAATGATAAATAAGGAAAAAATGGACAGTAAAGGGCCTGTAGCCACAGCTGGAAAAATTATTAAAGGTTACTTTGAGAAGAACAATGAGAGATGTCTCCTAACACTGTCTAATTGCTGACTGCCTGATCTTATAACTCAGAGCTTGGCCTAAGCTTTTATGGTGCGTGACAACTGGGTCTTCCACACCTGCTTCGTGGAGAGGCTGCCACCCTAGCCAAGTTCCCAATCACAGCAGCATCTGAACTTGCCCCCTGAGACTCACTTTCATTTCATAGACACCTCTTGTTAAAAAAAACTAGACTTTTTTTTTTTGGCAAAGACAGAACACTAAGTCATTTCTTTCCCCTCCAGAGCAAACTTCCCCTCTTTTCTCTCTAGAATGGTTTTACTTCTGTCGTTCCCTGTAGTTCAAAGGCAGAAAGAGAAAATAATGGGATTTGGTTGAAGGGTTATAATCCTAAGAATTCCAAAACTTTTCATCCAAGGGCCATTTCTAAAGAGAGCTTTTATCCATTTGTAATTTCAGCTGAGAGCTATTCAGCCTGACTCGGGAGGCACCACATAAAGGCTTTAATATTCACTGGTCTGCCACTGTCCCTTTGCAAGGGCAGAGACAGAGCCTCTGTGTGGTGCTTCTCAGCCTATTTGTGAGAGCATTCATTTGAGAGAGGAAGAGCCTGGAGCTAAACGGGGAGGAATTGAAGGCTGTTTCCTTGACCAAATCTACTGTCAGAGTAGGGACTTCCCCATCTCTACCCACTGAAGGAGGCCTTAACATTTATTACTAGTCAGGCTCAGCTAGGAAGGTATATTATTGAAGTAGGCTTATTTTCATTTAGGAAGGCAGCATGACAATAAGGAAGAGGAGATGGTGCTTTGTGACCCAAATGTCAGAAGGGATGTGAGCACACATATGCATACACACATATACACACACACACACACACACACACACACACACACACACACACATATACTCATGCTTCACCACCTCATCTTTTCCGGTTTCAAGGAAACAATGAGATGAATCTCTTTTCTACGGAAGAACCTGAATGTGTCTACAGAGGTTGGACATGTGCTCTTGTCTATAGTCCATACCTCTGCCTTCCTGGCTATAACCTGGAGTCTGCCAGCCATTATTCAGAATGAATAGGGAAGCTCTGAGCATTTTTTCCCATTAGAGTAGGAAAATAATATAGAACAGTAACTTTTAGAAATACCCCTGTAGTATCTAATGATTGCCTTAGGAGGGGATAAGAATAATTTATTTCCGTGCAGTCCCAAGCCCTTAGGATTGAGCAATGAGGCCTCCCCAAGTACTTAGAGAACAGGGAAATAAGGTTGCCCTGTGAGAATTAAATGACTTGAAAACAACGCTTAGCAAAATGTTTTCTAGTTCCATGGGAACATACTAGAATATCACTTCATTAGTGAAATGGTCACATCTGCAGTCAGCATACGTCATGTAAAAGGAGCAGCCACGTAGCAAGTTGTCTTCAGAGGATCCAGCTGCCTGCAAAATCCAGGGGCCAGAAAGAGAGACCAGGAGGTCATGAGTTCCTGATCACCAAGCCTCATAAGGTCTGGATGAACCATCCTCAAGACCTTTGGCCACATTCTGTTCTAATTGTGCAGTTACTAAGCAGCCCATTGATTTAATACTTCATCTTACCCGATACTTACATATGGAAAAAAACTCCTGAGTAGGAGATATAAACACCTTATTCACCAGAGAGAAATATTCCCTATTTACAAATTAATTACTTGGCTATCTAGTTCACCTATTAGTTTCAAATTAGTTCTGATAAGTTTGTCTCTAAGAGTCTAATTATTTATGTGTTTACTTTTAAAATTTGGCTTTCATGCCTGTAAGACCAAGAACCATGGTGAATTCACTAAGGTAATGCCACCCAGGGAGGAATCTTGGAGGTCAGCCACTGCATCCTGGTGATTGTTCCTACATGAATGTTTTCTCCCATTTAAATTTCAATAATTCCTAGTTTATACAGGTATGGTAAAGAATCTCTAGAAATTGAAATAATTATCATGTTTCCCTAACATATGAAGCTGATATTGTTGTTTATAAAATAGAGTCTTTTCCTCTGGAATGCACATTGTTTTCATTAGGAATCTGGTTCCTAGCAATGTGCAGACTGATAACACCTGGTAATTCCCATAGTTAAAGGGCATGAGGAAAAACCAACTCCATTTTAACCAAGTTTGAGTGATTAGGACATAAAGCAGGAATTGATTTGTTCTAAATTCTTTCCTATCAAAACACACTCCCTTCAAGTATCCATTCAATATTATTTTCCAAATTCCCACTATGTGCCGGCCATTTGCTGGTCTTTGAAGATACACTGGTGAACAAGGCAAACCCTCACAGAATTTGTGGTTCAGTAGAAGAGGTAAACATTAGGACAAACATTCCCAAGACAATCCATTGATAGGGACTGCAAGGGTGTTAAGTTCCAGGAAGAACACAAACAACATATAGCATTGAAGGTAGTGGGGCTTATCAAGAATAGATTCTCTGACAAAGTAGCATTTAGGCTTGGCCTTAAAGGGTAAGTAGGAACCCATCAGGGGATGACATTGGGGAAGAGCAACCAAACAGAAAAAGAGAATGAACAGAAATCTTGACATCAAAAGGAAATGAGTATGTTCCACGAACTTGAAGGACGCCAGAGTAGCTGAAAATGAGAACTGTGAGGTGAGAATGAAGGTTTAATGCAATCTGCCTGCATAGCATCCCAGTTTCCATTGTGGATTTTATTTATTCTTTTAGCAACTACCCATTGAGGGCCTACTTTGAACCAAGAACTAACTGTTCCAGGTATTCGCCATATATCAGGGTACAATCTCCTTGGGAGGGAGGCAAACAATAAACACATTTCTAGTATGTCAAAGGTGGTTAATATTGTGAAGAATAATAAAACAGACAAGGGAAACGGAAGCATGAGGGTTGAAGTTTGGGGACTATTTACATAGGGTTTTGAGGGATGGCCTAACTGATAAGTTGGTGTTTGAGCAGGCGAGTGCCATGATTTAATTCCCATTTAAACAGCTCACTCTGGTTTTTGTGTTGAGCAAGATGATGAGGTGTGGGGTGGGGGAGGGAAGGAACACAGCAAGAAAACCACTTAGGAAGCTATTATCTTCAACTTGAAAGTAATGGGGAATAATTAAAGAGTTTTAAGTCAGGGAGTTATACTTCGTTAAAATATCATGATACATATTCTAATTATAAACCTCAGTTTAACAATTAATTTAAAATACAAATACCTTAGTAAATTTAAGTACTGTCCTATCTTAAACTAATATATTAATTAATTACTGCTAAATTTCACTTTGATTTTTCTATTTACCTTTTTTCTTTTTTTTTTTAGTTTCCTCTAACTTGCAGTCATTTGTCCTGGATGCATTTTCCAACTCTTTTCTGGTGTTGGCATAAACTGGACTAATTCTAGCTCTAATAGCCCTACTAAGAAAACATTTGGTCTGCTTTTTTCCAGTCTCAATAAATCCCTTGGATCCCTAAGGCTTCCTTGTGTAACAGATAACTGCTGCACTGGAGTACAAGAAAAATCCGACTCATCAATACTGTCAAGAATTCTAATATCACTCATTCTGGGATTTCTTGCTCCCTCTGCTGGATTGTACAAAATTCCCAGAGTCATGGTGCTGCCAGAGAATGGAGAAATTTCCCTTCCATTCTCTCCGCAAGTTGTGTGGTTCCTTCCTGAGCTCCCACGAGCAGTTTGAATGGAGATGACACCATTGATGGCATTTAGTTGCTCAACGGCAAACTCACTCATGAGAACACAGCTCAGCAACCAAAGCTTTGGCCCTTTAATGTTGGTTGCTGCTGCCCTCGCATCTGATATCCTGCTAATTCACTGCTGCTGTGTGCAAGAGAATTTTTAGCCATGGACTCTCTCAGAAACTAGCAAATTGTAGTCTTCATTTCCAGAGAACCCACAGTCCAGTCTTCCAGGTGTCAGATTCAGATTCTCAGAAACTAAACATCTGGAAAGTCATGTGAGTACCTCTGGAATTAGATACCCCTCGACTAACCAGACCACAGCATCTGGCCTGTTCTCAAAGACAAGTAAAATAATGACTCTGTATATGTGTAGAACTCCTTTCGTTTCAGTTTTCTACTAAACTAGCTAATAAGCTTTGCAAAGGATATGGACAGCATATACACGGACACTCCCCATACCCTCCAGTGACATCTAAACTGCACACAGTGGTTTGCCTGAAATCTGGTGGTCAGCGCAGCCCACACTAAGTGAAGATTCAGCTAGGTTCAAGGATTCAGGACTTGAGCTAACTGCCTCTCTTACCACAAGGCAGGCAAAGAAGACATGTCAAGACCTAGATATCTCTTTAGTACCATAATAAGGAAATTCTTGTCCTGTATTTACTTCTGTGTTCTCTTTCTTAAAGAGTAGTCAAATTTACAAAATAGTCCTGGCCCCATCTCCCAACCCCAGACAGCATCACCCCTTCCTTCTCCAACTGCTAACAAAGAAGGAAGAGCATTCTAAAACAGAAGGGAAAATAAACCCCACACACAAATTAATATCTCCATAATTTACCATGTATCATTAGTATAAGTGTAAAATGATTTCTGGTTCATGACATCTCTTTCCTTCCTTCTTCCCTTCCAGCTAATATGAAAGAACAGAGGCTATTTTACCCACCATACATTCCTGAAGATTTTAAGTTTCCTGGAGTACTAGGTCTGTGAGGTACCCTCTCAATTCTCATTTCCAGTTGAGACAAAGCTTTTCTCGGCAACTGTTTATATTCTTTCCACCACCAACTCTTCTGATTAACATCTAATCTCATAAATGTATTTTTATACATAATTTTGTTGATTGCCAACCATTTTAGATCTGGGTCACCATAAAATACTGATGAAAGTTTATGCCTTTTAATTTTCAGGACATAAATTGTTCAACATTTCGGCTGATGTATTTTTAGAAAAGAATGTGCAAAGACCTTTTCTCAGAAACCAACAAAGTCCCTTCAGTCCACTCAGGAAAAGGAACTATAGGCTACACTAAGTGGAGGATGATAAAGAAAATATCATTTGAGAGGGAGTGGGGAGGGCTTCACTCATGAGATGATTACATTTCAAATATCTACCACTAATTCTAGTTATAACTGTAGCTTCAACTTCTAGTCAGCCTCTGTCTTGGTGGGGCTTCTTAGTTTTCATAAGCAAACATCAAGCTTACCTCAGTTTGACTGACTCTTATAGGTATGGCTCTGCTGTCCATTAGTTTAAAAATATCTACACTCCAAGTATTGGTTCTATTTGATGCTCTATATTTATACTTGATTGTGAAAACTATTTGTGATGGATTAGCTGAACAATAGGAAATCTTTCTTTACTCTGTTCTAATTTTATCCTTGGATCATTTGGGACTGCTGTTGAACTGCTACTATGAAACTGTGCCTCAGTATCATGGCAGTTTGAAGAACTGGCCCTGAAGGATGTTTATGAGTAAATATCTTCACCCTACATTAATTGTAAGGAGATTGTTGAGGGCAGCTTTTCCCTTATCACACACTCTCCTTTTATGAGGCTCTATCAGGGACATTTTTATTGTCAGGTTTCAATAAGAAAAAAGATTGCCTCTCCGTTGTTCTTTTTTTTTTTAACAAACTCTAACTGAATTTTTATGACATGCTGAACATTGACAGGTATAAGCATACACTGATGAACACAAAGAGATGTGGTCCCTAAACTCAAGGAACTTAGAGTTTAATAAATGAGACAGGTGTGAAATATACTAACCTATAAAAAAATGTTGAAATGAAGCTGGAATGTGTTCTGTGAAGAACACAATTGTGCCATTTTCAGGGCACAGAATAAGGACTTGACCCATTTGTGAGGTCAGAGAAGAAATGAAAGGGGAGATGGGAAGTCATTGAAGATTTTCAGCATGTTGGGAAAGCTTGATATGACTAAATTTATGTTCTGAAAAGAACACACAGCTGCAGTGTGTTTCCCTTTTGGAACAGGCTCCTAGGAAGCACAGACCAAATTTCCAGCCCATTTTTTCCCAAGTCTGTAACACATGATGACATTGGTTTCAGTCACTAACTTTATCCCTGACTCAATATTACTCTTCCTTCTCTTGATTTCCCTTTATCTTATTTTTCTTTTTTAGCAAATTTTATTTTATTTTTCTGTACATACTTATAATTCATATAATTTTTGGTGTGGGGAATATAGAGGTAAGATACTAATAATAAACAAATGAAAGAGAATATGTTCTAGTTCTGAAAACGTGGACAATCGATTTGAAGAATTAGTGAAAGAGTATGGAAGAAATGGCTCTGAAAAATACAAAAGACAGATAAGAGAATAGGACTTGATAGATCATTTCACAGATAAGAGAATGTAATTTTTAAGCAAAGTTGATTTGAACCAGTCAGCAGCCTTGGGATCTCAAGCAAACCCTGTGTCTTTTTCAATATAGATACACTTTTATCTCTTTCTCTTTTGTTTCTGTTAATCTTGGGTCTCTTGTTCTTTTACTTTCTAAATTGCTTGCTGTTAGGCAATAAACTCAGCAAAGAAAGAGAACTTGCTTTTATTTATTTATTTTTCTTTAACCCTTCCCCCTACCCACACCCCTCTTAGCATTCAAAAGCATTCATTCTTTCTCATAGTTTACATTTGTTATTGGTAGGGTTGGTCTCTGGGTTTCCAAGCATTGGCATGTAAAATTGACAATTGCAATTAGTATTTCTTCTCTGTTTTCCCTCTACTCCCCTCCCTTTCAATAGTTAAGAGAAAAAAGAGTATCTTTTGGCTGTGAAAGAGCCATTGTTCCTATATAAAATGCTGATGAACCCTGCCACCAGCTTACACAAAAAATGAGTAGAGGGGCTTTCCTGGTGGTGCAGTGGTTAAGAGTCCGCCTGCCGAGGCAGGGGACGCGGGTTCGTGCCCCGGTCCAGGAATATCCCACATGCCGCGGAGCGGCTGGGCTCGTGGGCCATGGCCGCTGAGCCTGCGTGTCCAGAGCCTGTGCTCCGCAACGGGAGAGGCCACAAGAGTGAGAGGCCCGCGTACCGCAAAAAAAAATTTTAAAAATTAAAAAAAAAAGAGTAGAAAAGAGAGGATCCATATTACATGGTTTTTAAAAAATTTTCTGATCATATTTTTATTTCATCCCAATGTTTTGGGGGTAAAACAGTAACATATAAACATATAGGCAAATTTTCCTTTCATTGGTTAACCTGTTATAGCTATCAGGTCTAATGAGGTCATCTTCGAAAAAACAAATGAAAGGATCACTGCAGAGGCTGCGGGTGAGGTAAAATGATGCTGGGTCTCAGGAGCTTGAGGTTAACCTGCAGGCCAGTGAGAAACACTGAGCACCAGGGGAAAGTGGATGGAGAGAATTTAGGGTCTTTATGGAAGGTTTTCTTTTTTCCCCTGTGAAAGCAACTTTAACCTTGTAAAAGATCTACTTTTGTCTCGTTAACCTGGCTTTGAAGTAGAATGACCCTGAGAGGGAAACAATAGCAGCAGCGAAGCATAAAGGGTAAAAACTCTAGGAGGCTTTTCACCATCTTCAGGGTCTCGTTTGGGGCAATAGCAAAGTATATCCACTAAGAAAAAGGCATCAAGATCAGTAAAACATGTTCCTGCTCTCTCCTCTTTTCAAGATTGAGCTCTGTGTTCACTTACTCTTTATGAGGGAACTTTCTGTCGCCCTGCTTCAGCTGGAAGGCATTTTTCTTTTTCTTCACTCTTGGAGTATTTCCTTCTTTTTCCTTCCTTTTCTTGCTTCCTTTCCCTCATTTTCTCTCTTTATTTTAAAGCTGCTTTAAGAGCCTACCACCTGGCAGCAGCATGGAAAGCTGGCAGGTGAGCTACTTGAGGGCCACAGGGTGGAGACTGCACCTAGTCTGCAGGGCTCTGTAGGGACACTTTGGAAAAGCTTTCGCCTGCAGACCTGGAGCAGAAGCAGGCAGGTGTTCCTGCTGCACTCGATACAGCCTCATTAATAGTTAGAAATCCTCGGTTGAGGTTTAAAAATCTGATATTTAGTTACGTGAACACATACTCTGGACTAGAATTTATCATGAATATTGGATTTAATTTGGGAGATAGATGTATAATATTTGGACTTTTTATATTACAGTTATAATTTTTATTGACCTATAGACATATACGTGGATTGTGTGTGTAGAGATCTATCGTCTGTCTATCTATCTATCTATTTATATCAGGCAACTAGAGCAAGAAGAATATCAGAGCCAATGCCCCTGAAGGACTCACCTGGCCTCCTTTCTAACACTCCTCCTCCTCCAGGTGTAGCCACTGTCCCAACTCAGAACACTAGGAATTTGTTTGCCTGTTGTTTTGTTTTGTTTTGTTTTGTTTTGTGCGATATGCAGGCCTCTCACTGCTGTGGCCTCTCCCGCTGCGGAGCACAGGCTCCGGACGCGCAGGCTCAGCGGCCATGGCTCACGCGCCCAGCCGCTCCGTGGCATGTGGGATCCTCCCGGACCGGGGCACGAACCTGTGTCCCCTGCATCGGCAGGCGGACTCCCAACCACTGCGCCACCAGGGAAGCCCTGTTTGCTTGTTTTATGTTCTTATATCAATGCCTGGCTCCTGGTGCTCAGCAACAGGTGAGATTATACATACTGTGAGATTCGTACATACTGTTGTGGCAGCTGTAGATTGTCCATTCTCATAGTGTGTCACAGTGACTCTCAAAACGTGTCCCCAGAGCATCAGTGTCAGCATCATAGAAACTAATTAGAAATGCAAATTTCTGAGCAAATTCTTGAACGCCCACTTTGACCTGCTGAATGATAAATTTGGGGGTGGGGCACTGCCTTCTGTGATTTAACAAACCCTCCAGATGATTCTGACTCACACTAATTTTCAGAAACACTGCTATATAGTATTCCATTCTCTGAATATATTGTGATACATTTATCATTCTACTGCTGATGGACATTTGGGCTGTTTCCGGTGTAAAGTTATTATGAAGATGTATGAATTTTCCAGTACATGCCTTTTGGTGATCATGAAAATGCACTTATTGTATGTGTATACCTAGGAGTATAATTTCTGGGTTATAGGATATGCCTTTGTTCAGTTTTAGTACATATTATCATACAGTTAATCTCAATGGTTACACTAATTTACATTCCCCAGCTGTATACAAAAGTTGCAGTTTTTTAATATAGTCACCAAAACCATATTTGGTATTCATTTTATTTTTATCCACCATTCTGATGGCGGATAGTGTATCTCATTGATGTTTTTGTTTGTTTGTTTGTTTGTTTGTTTTGTGGTACGCGGGTCTCTCACTGTCGTGGCCTCTCCCGTTGTGGAGCACAGGCTCTGGATGTGCAGGCTCAGCGGCCATGGCCCACGGGCCCAGCCGCTCCGTGGCATGTGGGATCTTCCCGGACTGGGTCACGAACCCGTGTCCCCTGCATTGGCAGGCAGACTCTTGTTGCATTATGGACACAGCCGACTAGATGCTGATAAAACCAGACAAAAGTTTATAAGGAATATTTGGGGCAGGTCAGTCTCTCCCAGAAAACTCTAAATACTCTAAGGCTTAGGCATGTGCATCCACATTTTTTCTGTATCTTATAATCACTGTCCCATTTTCTTTTAAATATGGTTCCTAGGTGACTGGCAAGTAGCCCAGTCATAGACCATGGATGATAAAGGAGGCATAACAAATCTGTGGGGAGAGGAAAGGGTTATTCAATAAACAGAGCTGGGGCAACTGGTTGGTTATTTGGATAAAAATCCATTCAGATTTTGGTCTCAACCCATTTATGAAAATATGTTCCAAGTGGAACAAAAAATTAAATGTAAAAATTCTAACCATGAAGAACTAGAAGATAATATTTGTGATTTTTTTTTATTATTTCTTAATGTGAAAGGAAATAACAAAGGGAAAGATACATAGAGATAACTATATGAGAGTTTGAAACTTTTGAACTTCTAAATCCAAACTGAATTAACAGGAAAAGCAAACTGAACAAATTATTTTCAAGAACTATGACACAGAGTTCATACTCTTAATCTTAAATTCTTAATATATAAGGATCCTGAACAGTTAGGAAAAACATTATGGACCCAGTAGAAAATGTACAAAAAATAAGAAAAGTTTATTTAAAAGACATGAAATTCAACTAGCTTTTAAGTTAACAGTTGTTTAAAAAATAAACATTTTTTAAAAAGGAAGGGAAGAAAAAGTCCAAACACACATAGTCAAAGAAATAAAAATTAACCTTTTTAAAAATCGCATTTCCCATATTGCAGAGAGTTTATGCTCAAGTGTAGTTTGAATTAAGAAAGAAAAACTCTCATGGAGAAGCAAAAATAATTTCTATTGTAACAAGGAGAGGAGAGAAAAGAGAAGAGAGAAAAGAGAGGTGATTCTGCAATTGCTAGGGCGTAGTGAAGAAAGAAAGGAATCTTTAGACAAGCTGCTGGCAGCCCTGAGAGGGTGGCCATTTAAGCTATCAAAATAAAACAACAATAATTTTTAAAAAATAAGAGGAAATAAAATAGCAAATAATTTGAAGAGGATCAGAGATGATGGTGTCATTAATTAGAATTGAAGAATATAGAGCAGTTCACATTTTTACAGGGAGGAAAAACTTTATTTGTTGTGTTCAAAATGATCCAGGCACTGTGGTTAGTGCTAGACTGACAAAGATGAATGCAGCTCACCCCTGCCTTCAAGGAGCTTAGACAGGTTACATGATAATTTGAATAAAATATTGTTGAAGCTGTTACAGTGTTGGCAACTTGAATAGGATTTTATTAAATTTGCCTGGGGAGGGCTTCTCTGATGGCACAGTGGTTAAGAATCCACCTGCCAATGCAGGGGACAGGGGTTCGAGCCCTGGGCCGGGAAGATCCTACATGCCGCGGAGCAACTAAGCCCGTGTGCCACAACTACTGAGCCTGTGCTCTGGAGCCCGCGAGACACAACTACTGAAGCCTGCACGCCTAGAGCCCAGGCTCCACAACAGCAGAAGCCACTGAAATGAGAAGCCTGCGCACCACAATGAAGAGTAGCCCCACTCACCGCAACTAGAGAAAGCCCACGTGCAGCAGCAAAGACCCAGTGCAGCCAAAAATAAATAAATAAATATATTTATTTAAAAAAAAAAAAATTTGCCTGGGGCACTTCAACCCAGCACCCTTGAAAACACAAGCTGCTTCTGCTGTGTGTGTGTGTGTGTGTGTGTGTGTGTGTGTGTGTTTTAGTTCAACCTAAAAACTGATGTTTATGATGCCGACCCTGATTCATAATAAGTGGCAAAACTCAGTTAGTATATTTTGTTAAAGATGACGGGGAAGTACAGGGAATATTTTTTAGAATGATTTGCAGCACAACTAATTTTAAAAACAATTCTGGCTCTTACAGAGTTAATCTCCAGCTATCTCTGAGTCAATGGAGAACTCTGCAGAGCTGATCGCTGCATATGCTACTTCAACACATAGGATTGATTGAAGCATTAAAGTGAGCTGCTATTCCACTTCCTTTGGGAGTACAGACCAAAATATTGGAAAGATGGGTGGCTGAGAGGATAGACACCCGTTTAATTTTTACAACACACAAATATCCCACATGCCAATCACTTTAGGGAAAGTCATACAGGAGGGAGATTCTAACACCTGGTATTAAAGATACCACAAAAATCTGTTTTTCAGTGAATGATTATTATGATTTAGATTGTTTTTTGCTTGATTCATCTAAGTAATTACCTCAAACCTCTGCTGTATTTTTTAATATCATGCTATGGTTTACTATTGTTACTACCTGGAGAAATAAGTAAAACATTGTAAAGTACCTTTGCTTTTTGCAAACTAAAATCTTTGTTTTTGGAAAACACTGTATTTGGTAATATTATCAAAAACATTACTTTTTTCTAGAATTAGAAACAGCATGAACAGAAGAAATCTGAAAGTGTACTCGTTCAAAAAAAGGTTTTCTGCTTCATGTAATTGATTCTCTGGGAAATTTTATGACAAATATTTATCCATTGTTTTTGTAGTAATCATTGCATCGTGAAATTAAAACAGACTCAATACTGAGCATTTTTAAAACAATTATCCAGCAGTGAAATTACTATATATTTCCTTCTAAAAACAAATTGTATCATATGTACATTGATGTGAAAAATGGCTGACCTTTTTTATTCAGTTCAGCAGCAACATTCATTAGACTCGCTTTTTAATTTCTTCAACTGGAGCACGTAAAATGCAAGGCAGGGCTGCGGGTTTAGGATGTGAACACGTGTACGTGATTCCTTTTGATCAAGAGCAGAGCTGACCCTTCTACCCACCCAGCTTTCCCTTTGTGCTTGTGTGTTCTGAACAGCCTTTCGGAACAGAGTCCCAAATTTCAATGATGTCCCAAATCACAGGATTAATGTGTCTACAAACAGACCTCTTATGCCTCCAAAATGAAGTACTCCTTGCTAATTTCTCTTCAAGACACCAGCTTAATTGCATTTTAAACAAATGGGCTGCTTTGCTGGCCAACTTTTAAATGAGATAACAGCAATGTTCACTCTCCAGCAGTGATGAGTGCCTTGCAGTAGATTCAAAACTCTGTTCAATAACAGGTTTAATCTCACACCAGCAGATTTACTGCAGAATAAACTGCCACTGGGCTCATAATTAGTAAAACAACAACAAAAAAATCCAACCTACTAAATATTATTTTCCAAAGCAGCAGGCAATGTTTTAGTGGAACATTTCAGTCCTGTTCTTTGTGAGTTTTATTGATTTTATATATGATATTGGGAATTCATGTTATGATTTAAGATAATGTTCTTTATCGATCACGTAAGCAGTTGTTTAGCTAACCGGTAACAAAATGATACCCCCGTTCACAGGATATGTGACATACACAGCTGGGGAGACTACAGTGCTTCTCTCTTTAATGTTTATCTCTTCTTTATTTTTTTTTTTTCCTAAAAGCATATTCACTGCTGGAAAACAACAGCCAAAAAGCATTTGTGCTTCAGAAACAATCTTCTCATAATTTTCTTTGTTGCAGCTATTAGTGGGCAATTGTGATTCAGTGAAAACCCCGTTCAACAAACAGATGTTACAAAGTATATTCTCTGCTTGCTGCATCCAAACAAATATTAATGAGGTAATTGGAACTATTAAGAAAAAAAGATAGTGCTAAGTATGTGTTTATAGTCTTATGTATGAGGCTATACCCTTCTAAAATTTCTCATTTATATTGCACAATAGTAAGATATTGTTATAGTGATACGCCAAGGGACACATTTTTCATAATTGTCTTAAATATCTGTGCGAAAACCTGTATTACACAATTCTAAAAAGCTCATCTGCCATAAGAATGAACAAAAGCTTTTGTGTAAAAGTAGAGGGAAGCAACTACATGTATTTAAAAAAATCTATTTCCTTACATACACCATACACAGATTTTTAAAAATCTTACTGGTTTTTTTGTGTAAATATAAACTATATGTGTGATAGTCAAAAAAAAAATCATATATCTTCAAAATATTTGATCAGTGTGTTTTTCCTGACATTTTTCAGACAGAAATAAGTTGTCTTCAGTATAAGCACTAACTCACCTCCCATCACTCAAACATGTAGTAATGGCATGTGAGGCTAGCTTTATTTCTGGCATTAACCTTTTGATAATGAGTGTTACATCAATTGGAATTTGAGGAATCTAAGGGTACTGCTGTGCAGTTTATTTTTTTAAGACCCCCAAAGCAAATTAAACCTCAGTGAGTCAGACATCATATTCACAGACAATAGCAGTTTTAAGAAATAACTAAAAAATACCAATTTACAAATAAAGCTTTAAACTCTATAGACTTACCAAGTGGTGATTTAAAGAATAATTACTCATTCTTGTCTTCATTTAAATTGCCCCTAATTTGTACTGATCCTGGAGATTAAAAGTTAAGAAAAAGAAAGGAAAGAAAATAAAGTATTTCCAGTTCTATCTCTGACTAATTAAGCGTGGTATTTCTAAGCCATAAACCCAAAGAATTTTAGTAGTGAAAGGCCTCAGGAATGACCCAATTCCCATAACTCACAAAGGAGGAAACTAATGTTCAGAAGAGTGATGTGATAAGCCCAAGGGCACATTTTTCATTCGTCTCATCTGTTATATAGGAGCAATGTTTATTCTTTTATCACATACCTAATAAATATCGTAGTCTACACTCCGATGCATCAGATTCCAAAGTCGTTGCTCCTAACCACACACAGTGGATGACCTCACCAAAATATGTCCGCCTCACAGATCTTATACAACATCACATTCTTCTTGTTCTGATCATTTCAATTTTGGCCTGTGGGCGATGGAACAAGAATTTTTTATTAATGTGCTTCTTCAATTTTACTGAGGTATAATATACATGTAATAAAATGCACCCATTTCTAAGTATACAGTTTGATGAATTTTGACAAATACCTGTACAACCACCATCTCCACCAAGATACAGAACATTGCTTTTATTTCAGAAATTTCCTTCTGGTCCTTTTGCAATAAATCCACTCCCATCACCCACCACAGGAAATCACTAATCTAATTTCTATCATTATAGATAGAACTGTTCTAGAACTTTATATAAATCAAAGCAGAATTTTATTTATTAATCTGATTTGGCAAGTACTTATATAGAGCTTTTATGTACCAGACACTAAGTGCTATACAAATATTGTAATATTTAATCCTCATAACCATCATAATGTAGGTATTGTTATCCCCATTTTCTAGATACTAAAACAGAAGAGCCCAGAGAGGTTAAGTAATAGTCCAAGGTCACACAACTAGTAGATGGTGGACCTGTAATTTTAGCCCCACCAGTCTGGTTCTAGAGCATGTGCCTTAACCACTACATAA
The DNA here is from genome assembly GCF_937001465.1 of Orcinus orca. Taxonomy (NCBI): domain Eukaryota; kingdom Metazoa; phylum Chordata; class Mammalia; order Artiodactyla; family Delphinidae; genus Orcinus; species Orcinus orca. The sequence goes on from NC_064559.1 coordinate 140,374,631, forward strand.
TGCAGCATGAGAAAGATGATAATAATAGATAATAGCTAAATGCTTTTCTCTGCTAGCCACTCTTCCAAGCACTTACAGATATCAGCTCATTAGAATAATCCTTTTGTGTAGGTAATACTGTTCTCTTCATAGATGAGGAAGTGGAGGCAGAGGGAGGCACAGGAAGGTTATAAACCAAGAACTTGACATATATTATGTCTGACTCTCCAAAGCCTAGAAGAGTAGTCTGATGTATGATAGGTGCTCAATAACACACATACACACACACACATACTATACATATTATATATCATATGTAATATATGACATTAACTATGTAATATATATCATACATAGTATATATTTTACATACATAATCACATATACAATTTTTGAATCTGTAGTATATATCATTATTATATTAATGAATTCACTTGATAAATGAATCTTTTTTGTGTTGATTTTATTAGTATCCCCATTCTACAAATGAGAAAATAAAATAGGTATTCAGAAAGAGAAAGTTAATAACATTCCAAATTTATAAACCTAGTGAATGGATTGTTTGGTTTTGAAGGCAAGTGTGTTGTTTTCCAAATAGCACACATTTTTCACTCTATTTTCCCACCATTTTTCAGCTACTCTGGTAGGTACATTTACGGCATAACTCGTCCTATATACTCATCACAAAGACCCTATGGAGAAGATTTCTCACCAGCTGGCATTTTAGATAACTCATGTGCAGGGGTTATGAGCACATTACCCCAGTCACCTAGATGGAAAGCTTATACTCTATGCTCAAATTCAGGTTAGGAGTTGAATCTGATGTTGACAAATTTGAAAATCTTCATTGTGTAGGGGACACAATGAAAGTGCTTGAGGTTGCTGAAATAGAGGTTGAAAAGGACTAACACAAAGCTAGTCAAAGTAATTTATAACTAAGTGAGTATTTCCAAGTGCCAGAAATTTTATATACTGCATTTACCGAATCTTAGTCACCATCAATTGTAAGACACATTCTGATTTCTGATTGGTTGAAATGTGAAAGCAATCATGATTTGGAATCGATGATATAGACAGTGTTATCTCTAACTCTTAAAATGACCCCATATGATTATTGTCTCTTTTTCAGAGGAGGAAAACAAGGCTCAAAGAGAAAAAGTGACACGTCTATGGGTCCAGATTTGGACTTGGGTGGCTCTGAAGCCTATCCTTTCATGAGGCCTGTCTCATCTATCATAGTTTTCTGCACTGCCAGATTATTTTGCATATTTGGGCACCACTCCTGCAAATTGGGGAGATTCAAGGTTTTTAGAGAGCATTCACTCTATGGGAAGTTTACCACTTTGCTAATCCAAATTATTGTCTGTTTGAATTTCTGAACTGCCTTTAAATTAGTATTGCACCACACAATCTGCAATTAATTTGTTTTCAAAAGATCTCACGTTTTTTGCTCCTGTGGTTTGCTCAGGCATACACTTCCTTTAGTTACAAATGGCTAAATCCACTTCTTTCCAGAAGATCACCCTGTTTTTCATGATCAGCTAACTGCTAATGCACTATGCCAGTAAGGGAAGTATTGTATTTTGGCAACATGTTCCCTTCAATGTATCTTATTTTTACAGTGAACTGTTATAAGATTTTAGTAAAAAAATTTAGTCAAATAATTTTAGAAAATAAATATGTTCACATGTTCTGATGCCTTTTTGTAATTTCAATTTTAAAGTAGTGTGAATTTATAGCTTCCCAAATATAACCCATCAGAAGAATGAAGATTGCTACACCCCTTGCAATTCCCATTTTGATCTTTCATCTCTGAATTCATGTCTCCTTGTTACTTTTACATATAGCAGGAAATGTTCATTTGATTCTTCCTCAGCTGGACGGGACTTTTATCTGAAGTCACAGCAAGGACTTTTTCTGATATCACAGCCATGACTTTACATCTATAATGTAGAAGACTAGATCTTCTAATGACAACTTTTTTCATATCAAATTAAAAGTTTCTTGTGAAGAGACCTATGTGATTTTGTGGAAATTAACTGAAAAATAACTGACCACCTATCAAGGAGATATGATTTAGTTAACAACCATAGAAAAAATGCTTCCTAGACTTGTAATCTATGCAAATAAAGAAATCTTTATTTTTCTTCTCAGAAAACTTTCAGTTATTCATAAACTTTGAAACATATGGTGATACCACCTTCTATGCTTAATTTTTTTCCCCATTTTATTTCCTCTCTCTCTCTCTCTTGCTCTCTCTCTCCCTTTCCCCAGCTGCAGTTTATGAACCCAAATGAAAGAAGAAATATTCTAGAAATACAGCAAACTTAGACTGGACATTTCAGGTAGGTTTTCTCAATTCTTTAGGAATGTAAAGCTCCCTTACACGTAAGCAACCCTTAAAAGTTGTCGGTGCACTTGAATCTTCCTTGTTTTCATTCAGTCTCCATAATTACCTCAAGACACAGTCAGGACAAGCAACACTAGATATCAGGGCTGGCTTCGTGGGTGTGGACTTGTGCAATCGAACAGGGCCCCGTGCTGGGAAAGGCCCAGCACTCTGTTTAAAGTTCTACTTAATAGTATTTTATCAGAGCCCTGCATTTTCACTTTGCACGAGGCCCCCAAAATTTATGTAGCTGGTACTGTGAGTTATCCCCATATAATAGATAGGATGATTTCTTTCTCTGTTTTACATGAGAGGAATAGCTACCAAAGAGGAACCAAGAAAAGGGCAGTTGTTATGTTTTGGTTTCATTCTTTAGCTTAAAATGTAAATTGGCAAAACATGAGACATGTTCATATTCAATTACTATCTACCACCAAACATAAGCCATTATTTTTCCTCACTGAAAAATCCATACCCTAAAAAGGATGAATTGTCATATATTTGAATTCTCACAAAGTCTGTAATATTATGGAGTGATCTTTCAATTATTTTATTTCGAACATTAGCTTGAGATAACTTCTAATTGCTAGTTTGTGATATTTATATATATATATATATCACATGATAGATTCCATTAAAAAAAGGCAAATAAATACATTTAGTCATTTTTGGACAAATTATCTCACAACTGTAAGTGTTGTATCTCACTGTAAAAAAAAGCCTCTTAAAACCATTTTTAAAAGATAAATCGTAAAATTTTACCTCATAGAGATAATAAAAATATGCCTTCAGGATAATTTTTTTTAAAAAAAAGTAGAATGGTATGGGAATGGACGCTTGTAACTGCAGATAAAATTTCTAGTGACAGGATCGTATATGAATTCAAAATGAATTCAAACAACTTTGACAGAAGCTGTGCTCTGGAAAATTGAGGAAGATGGCTCAAAGGGCAACTCTGGTATGGAGAAGTCATCGATGTTAGAGATCATGAGAAAGGTTTGATAAAATTATTCCGTAAAATTCAAGTGTGGACATAATTTATAAATTTACATTTTATTGTAAAATATTTAAATTTAAACATGTATAATTAACTTAATAAATATTGTAAGTACTGTTGTCATCTATTTAATCTACCTGCCTCAAGGTTTATATATTCAAATTGTTCCCTTCATCCCCCCAAAATCTTTCAGTTGGGAGAATGAGGCATTGCTGTGTATTCAGGTTTACCTTATCTTTAAATATTTGCGGTAATCATAAACCTTTCAAAATCACATATTAAAGTAAGACGATTTTCCTGCTATTTTATGTTATTTGCTCTTTATACAATGTGGATGGTTGATTAGTACGGTTAATTGAAAGTTGAATATATTCAGGCATTCTCAGTTGAAAGGTTCTTTATAGCTACAGAGTGCCAAATTGAATTATTTTCATCTCTCTAGTCCAGTCCTGGGCTGTGAAGCTCTCCGGGACAGCTCTGCTGAGATTGATTACATGCACACATCTGTATTCCCCCCCAAAGTCCTTCATTCCTGCCTAAATGAAAAGGAAGTTTGATCACCTGCCCGCCTCCCTCTCACCCGCTAGACCCAGGGCAGGAGGCAGGTGTTCTGGAGAGGATGAGGTTACAACCAGAAGCAAGAACCCTGAGAATTTAAATTAATCTTAAATGAAAACAAACAAGCAAACAAGACCGAAATAAACCCTACTTACTCTGCATAGATATTTCCTTTCTGCTCCTGTTTTAATTAAAAACTTTTTTTTTTTTCCTGAATGCTTCTATTCTTTTCTCTCCCATCTTTCTCTTCCTTTCCATTCCTACTGCCACAGTCTTATCACAAAATGTTTTTACTCCCTGTCTACATTTCCTTCCTGAGGTTAGTTTTCACTTTCATATTTTTTACCACTCATTTCAACCCATCTTCAAGCCTGCTGCCCAAGTGCTCTTTCAAGTGCCCAATTAATATCCTCTCAGCTCTTGCTCACACATTTTCTATGGCTCCTGACTGCTATGAATAAAATAAAATTTTCTTATTCACTAAACTGTGATCCCAATTCACTTTTCCAAATTTGCTTCTTACTATATTAGCAACCTAAACTCAACCAAGAGATACCTGAAGTGATTCTTTAATATAATCGTTAATCACATTACCTTGTTGCAATTTATGTATCCTAGTGGGATACTTTAAGTCTTGTCTAGAACAAGGTAGAATAAAAATGTAAAATACCTCAACTTTGAAATAACATATTTTCAGCTATCTGGTTTTGTTCATGCTATTTTCTCTGGAATACTCTCTCATCCTGGTATTTGCTATTGAAATCCATCCACATTTAATGGAGGCCCAGCCTGTAAGTCATTTCTTGTGGGATGAATTTCTTAATCAGTGAAGTCAGACTCTTTTCCTCCCTCCTACCCTTGAACACTGTAGACCCCTAATACGATGGCTCACATAGCCTGGTATTACAGATAACCTTGAATTTTACCTACTGAATTATATGCTGATTACACATAAGATTTATAGCCTTTAGTCTTAAAGTCTAGCACAGTAGCTTGCACAAAGGAGATGCTCAATAAACACACATTGACAGAATGAATGAAGAAATTAATAAAGTTGAATTTTATTCCTCTAAGTTTCCATTTAAATTATGGACTTATACTGAGGGCTTTTTTTTTTTTTTTCTTGTAAGTCTCCTTTTTTTAAAAAAAAAAAGTAATTTCATGAAGTAGACCACTTTATGATATTTGTGTCATGGAAAGAATTCTACTTAGCAAGACATTCATTCTCTTGATACATCCTAGTTGTGAGATGGTGGGCAAGTCACTTAAAGCTTGGGAACTTCCTTTCATAATTAGGCACAATAATAATACCTAACATTTAAATTGTCTTTACTGTGTGCCAGGAACTCTTCTAATACTTTATGTATATTACTTCATTTAACCTTCACCAACACTAAAGAGGCAAATACAATTATTATTACACTGTTACGAACAAGGAAGAGGTAAGTTTTCAAGTTCACATAGCTGTTAGGTGGTAAGAAATGGGATTTGAACCTATTCTTTTTGGATCCAAAGTCTGTGTGCATTCTATATTATCTGGTGGTACTGGATGAAATAAACATTGTTTGTTTCAATCAAAAAACCTATGAATATTTGATAAATGTGTTGCTCTATTTCAGTCCTTAAGTATGATGGAACAGGTAAGGCAATATTACTAAACTTTAGTAAAATCTTTTGTTATTCTGAATAGCTATGGTTAAAAATCAGATATGGATTCAAGATCATCTTCCCAACCATATAATCTGTGTGGTTGCACAGGCTCTGAACTTAGACAGGCCCCATGCTTGGTTTAATAAGTTTTGAAATCCTTAATAATTTTTGAACAAATGCTCCAGACTTTCATTTTTTACTGGGACCCGTAAATTATGTAGCTGGTTCTGATTTAATGTTTTGGGGACAAATATAAATATTTTCTCAGTACATTAAACTAAACATTAAAGTCTTATCCCTCCACTCTCACTTCCCTTTCCTTCAAACACGCCTCGAAAGATATGGAATCAAGATCTTAAAACAGCTAAAAATCTCTTTTATAAGAAAGCAATAGAATTTCCTGAATAAGAGGTTAATATTAATATGCCCATCTGGTAGGCAGATGAAATTTTTATCTCACTTTCCTCACCCTGGTTTAGTTAAGAATTGCCCCTTGTTCCCCATGAATCAAGGTATATGAATAAGTATTCTTCCTTCTTCTAACCCTGTGTAATTTTTGGAGCTGCTTTTGACTCTTTTTTTTTTTTTTTTTGAATTCTTCTGTACCCTCTCCTGGCTAGCCTTGGTTACCCTAGCCCTCTGCAATCTTTGGGCTATCTTTGGGACTCACGTCCATTCTTTCATTTGGCAATGAACTCTGTTGAGTCTCTACTATAGTAGAGAAAGAGAAACACTGAGATGATGTGACCCTGACTGTGTATTTTGTCTCCCCATGATGATAAAATATATAAAATGCATTTGAAAGACGGCCCAAGAATGAATACTATTCTGTAATATGAGCATGGTCTAAACACAAGAAACACAGATTAGGTCACTTTTTATAAAACACTTCTTTCTACTAAGAACATCATTTAAGTTAAGATCCCTGCTATGTGCTGGAGAGGTGAAGATGAGCCTAGACAGTTTCTGTCCTCCTGCATCTCCCCATACAAGGGAGGAGCTAGTCATACACTTAGTGATCACATACTCACATGCACTTGACAATATCAATGTAAGTAAACTACATTATGGATCCACTGGGAAATAAAATAGGACCCAGATACATGTGAGAAGAGATAATACTTGGGCTTCCTCTGAGGGTGGAGAAGGGCAGTCTTTGCAACAAATTCAAAAGACAAAGCCATGAAATTGCAGCATCTGTTTGTAAAAGTGAGTGATTTGCTGTAATTGGACCTGGGGTTCATGGGACTGAGAGTGTAGGTAAGGACAGGTGCACCATGCAAGACGTGTTTGATATTCTGTTAAAAGGGATGAATCAATAAAAGGTTTTAAGGGATAAAGAGACTTAAAAGGAATATGTGTTTAACATAGATAATACCTGTGGTAGACAGAATAATGACTCCCCCTCTCCCCTAAAAAGATATCCACATCTAAATACGTGGAATCCGTGTATGTATTAAGTTAGGCAAAGGGGAATTAAGTTTGCAGTTGGAATTACAGTCACTAATCATCTGACCTTGGATTATCCAGGTGGGCCAAATAAAATGACAAGTGTCCTTGTAAGTAGGACAGGAAGGCAGAAGAGAAAGAGGCAGAGAAATTGAACCATGAAAAGGATTCCACCAGATGTTTCTGGCTTTGAAGATGGAAGAATCTAGCCATGAAACAAAGAATGTAGGCAGCCTCCAGAAGCTGGAAAAAAAACAAGGAAATGGGTTCTCCCCTAGAGCCTCCAGAAAGAATGTAGCCCTGCTGATACTTTGATTTTCTTTAGCCCAGTGAGAACAGTGTCAGACTTCTGACCCCCCCAAATTGTAAGATAATAAATTTGTGTTGTTTTAAGATAAAGAATTACTTAAGTTGTATAAGATAGTACATTTGTGCTATGCTGTTTCAGCAGCAATAGGAAACTAGTACAATATGTTAAATTCATAATAATACAATGAAATCCTGAAAAGTCGATTTAAAAATATGATTTAATAATTAGTAAATATATTCTACTATCTATCTACCCTCTCCTAGTTTTCATAAGTCTTGGTACACATTTCTCCGTGCTCCCTGCTTGTGCCTGCTGCCTCCTACAGATTCCAGATTACTTAGATTTGTAATCACAGTCTTATGCTTCCAGCTATGTTCAGGACAGAAGCATAAATACCAATGCGCATTATAGTCTAGCTATAAGCTAATAAAAAAGAGGCAGTTACTGAGTTTTTTGGCATATCACCATCTTTCTCTTGGGCAGAAGACATTACCTTTGCTTACATTTTTCTGTGCCTAGATTAGTATTTTTACTTGTATCAAATACAAAATAATTTGGATATGGCAAAAAAAATATTTAAAAGTTCAAAAAGGCATTTGAGATACTTGACACATTGCCAAATCCATAATTGCAGATTTTGTTTATGCCATTCCTTTTGACATAGGGTAAGGCAGCTGTATAAAAACTCATTTACTTTAAGGTGACAATTCTGTTTAGAATAATGGACTAGGGAGATTAATATTTACTTCTCTATCACTGTTGACGTGTTAACTATATTGTATAAAATCCATTAAGTACTAAAGATTACTTCACAAACTGCAATATGTTGATTTACTTCTAAAACGCAGCTCATATGGTCACAAAGTGGCAGAAAATCTTTGTGTGTTTTAAAGGGCAAATGATTTTATTTGAGCATCAGGAACATGATTAGTGGCATTCCAGTTTGGAGTCATTTTTCCTTGTAGTGGAATGACCCAAACTCTTCCACTCAAGAAAGCAGACTCCCTACAAAGAAGTTGATGGTACTGTCCTCTAAGGGTGCCTCAGCCTGAAAAGTTAGTAACTGTTTACCCAAGAGAGTGAATAAGAAGATAAATGTGTTCCTAGGCGCTGACAACACTAATTCCTTTTTGTGAACCAGGTGGGTGTAGTCTTAAGAACTATGTGGTCTAGGAGCTGCCTGCTGGCTAGGAAAAAGCATCATGGCGAAACAGAGGTTATTGTTTCTGCCAGACATTCTCCAATAGTTATGCGGTCAGCATCAAATAAGCCAGAGAGTTGCATAATGCATCAATTTAATTAAAGCTGAATTTTGTCACTAATTTCTTCTGACTGTTGTGAGACCACTTCCTTGCACATGTCCCTTAGGATTATGACTGGATCTTTCTCTAGCCTTCGTGGAAGTTTGGCATCAATTTGAAGGAATGCTTTCACAGACCATATCCCTCTCTGAGTTGCGATGTTGTGAAAATTTGAAGCCTTTATACAGGATTTCATCAAAAGTTTTGTACCAAGGGTTTTCCGATGTGAAACAAAACAAAAGTAGTTTTTTGTTTGTCTTTCCTGTAGGTGCATCTTTGAAGAGGAGGCAATTTCTCCATTCTGCTGAGAACAGTATAGAGAATCCTTAATTCTCTTAATAAAAGTCATAACACGCACCTGGCTTTTCAAAGCTTAAGAATGTATCCTTAAAACTCTGTTAAGTACAAAAAGACTAGTCCTTTTGTCCTACAGGAAAACCTTGAACTAACTGTTATTTGGCTCTTAGCAACAGTCCCTTAACGGCAAGCTCAAGGGAGATCTCTGAGGTGCCTGCCACCGGTCCTCTTTGTAAGGTCGGATCTTAACAAACGGCACCGCGGAACAGAGGAAAGAAAGCTTCAAGTGAGCTTTATTAGGGAGCGCTCCCGGGCGACGTTCAGTGGTCCGAAAGAAAGGGGCCAGAGAAGTCGCACCTGGGCGAGGGTTGGGCAAGATTTTATAGGGGAAGAAGGGAAAGAGGTGTGGTGAATCTGGGAGGGCGCAGGGTACTCCTTATTTGGTGGTCTCTTCGGTATCGTGGCAATATCCGGTACCGGTTGCATCAGTCTTGGGACCGTTAGTCCCGCCCCTCGAAAGGCGGGAAGGCTGGGCCGGGTGGAAAGTCCCCAGGTCAGTTCCTGGAACTGGGTGGTCCGGAAAGTCTCCAGGTCAGTTTCTGGAGCTGGGTGGTCCGGAGAGTTTCGGTCTGATGCAACCTGTGAATCTGATTGCGTTCCCCTGCCTCGGGCCAGTTGGCCTTACACTCTTCTATGGAAAATCAAATATTCTCCTTTGATGAGATTAGACACCCCTACCCAGTCACCTTCCCTGAATTTCACTTCATTGTTACACCTTTCACTTTTATCAAATACAGCTACAAGTATTGGCTATATACATTTAATTTCTGCTCTTTCTCCATAACAATGTGGGTGATACTGCTCACCACATTGCACAGTGCCCTCTATAAATTGTTCTGTGCAAGAAATCTCTCGTAGGATTAAATACCAAGGAAGTTTCTTGAGAAACTTACTTCATTCTTTACAATAAAGAGGGTGACGTCTTTTTTATATTTCCTTCTGCTTCATTTCCTTCTGCATGTCTTGTCCTACTGCTATCACTCATCACTTGAGCTTCCAGGATGCTGAGAATCAGGAAAGACGCTTATTCACAAAATTCAACATATTGGGCTCAGGTTGGAGATTTGGATTTATCCTTTAATTTTTTGTCTTTGTCTCTATGTTTAGCAAAAGTAAAAGAGTACATACCTTAGTACAATTAACTATTGTTTTGTTATTCTGGAAGTTGAGGAAGGAGATGCACTTAAGGCTAAACAAGAAGGAGAAGTTAAACATCTTTGGAATTGATATGTTAAGAGATAGATAAAGAAGGCTATAAAAGCAACATCAGAGCATTCTGTTAAAACAAATCCTGCTATTTTCTGATATGGTGGCAGGAGTGAAAATAATAAAACTTAGCTAAATGCAATCATTAATTTATCCAACAATATTATCAAGACTGCACTATGTGTATGACAGAGTTCCTGCCCTTAGGGAGTTTTCATGAATATGAGTAGTCAGTTTAACTACATTATAGCATTTTAGAGGAAATACAGCTTGCCATAGGACCAAATGAGCAAGCACTTTGGATTTGAATTTAGGGTAGACTTGAAGAGGGAGCATTTTCAAAAAAGACCAAAAGGAAGACAACAAAATGCAGGTATCCAGAGGAAAAGGGGAGGGAAGAGGGCTCCAGGGAAAAGACAATTTGGCAAAAACTCTGAATTATGAGCAGACACAGAGACTCCAGGGAACTAAAACCTGTTAACCAATGTGGTAGCCAGTACCTCTCTCTCAGAGGCATTGAGGTGACTCTAATCTTCAGGAGCCATGACTACACCTCTACTGTTGACATTAATTACCTTATTAGTGGTGATTGCATTATTCAGGGAGTAAAAATGTACTCATATTTAATCTACAGTGATTATAAGACATTGTTTAGACTATGTTCCCAATTATGTCTGTATGCATGTATGTATATATCTATAAGTATAACCTGAAAACAGTGACTTTTGCCAGTGTACACTTTACTTCATATCCTTTATGTGATATATGTGGATATCTACAGAAATGAATAGCTCGTGTTCTTATGAGATGGTGGCATCTCTTAAAGGTATTGTGGCAATCATCTAGGGAACTCAGGAACTCAGGTAATTTTTAAATGGTTTCGTTTGTACAACTTTAATAAAAATATGTTTTGGACTTAAATTATCTGGATACTAGCATATATATATATATGTGTGTGTGTGTGTGTGTGTGTGTGTGTGTGTGTGTGTGTGTGTGTATTTATAGTGGGATTATCACAACAGGACAAAATCTGTGAAGATTTAGTGAGGTAGAAACCCAGTGATTATATTGGGTGGAATTTTCAGTTACCAGGTCAAATTTAAAGAGGAGCCATTTTTACATTTTCTAAATACATTTTACTAAAGGCAAATTTTTACTGTTGCTTCTGTCAAAACAAAGTTTCTGATTTTTTTCGCCCAAATTTTTACCATTCTTGGTCATTTCAGTTTTTCTTAAAAGAGTACAGTCCCGGGCTTCCCTGGTGGCGCAGTGGTTGAGAGTCCGCCTGCCGATGCAGGGGACACGGGTTTGTGTCCCGGTCCGGGGGCGGATCCCACATGCCGCGGAGCGGCTGGGCCCGTGAGCCATGGCCACTGAGCCTGCGTGTCCGGAACCTGTGCTCTGCAACGGAAGAGGCCACAACAGTGAGAGGTCCGCGTACCGGAAAAAAAAAAAAAAAAAAAAAGAGGACAGTCCCCTTTGTATAGCAGAACCCATTTGTGAGGAGTGTTGGTGGTATATTAAGAGGACCTTTCACTTCCTATGCCCTGCTTTTTCCAACTCCCACAAGTGGGAGCATGTTGATTGGATTAGCCTAAGGAGAAATCAATGTCAGACCATAGATCTTTCATCTTTTCAAAAACTGCATAATAGCAAATATCACGGAAAAATATTTTGCAACTTAATATATATAATTTATAATCACATTTTATATATTCTATCATATTTCAGACTCTTAAAAGTATATTATTTCTTTGGAGTTTGGGACTTAGGGGAGAATTATAGAAGAGTGTGAGCATTATGGGATGTATCACCTGGTAATAAGATGCTGGGTTTTTTGCTGCATATATTCAACTTTCCCAGGATTTTGATGCTATGTAGTGAAGCTGGCATTTTTAATATTTTCTTATGCACTCGGGTCAAACATTTGCACACAACAATTTGTAGTGATGTCTTTATTGTTGAGAGATGAATCTGTGTAATTCTTTAATCTAACACTATACTGTCGTTTGGTATACTTAATTTTTTTTAATAACTGTAGATTCTCTACCTTGCTTTGAAACGTATAAAATACTTGATGTAGTAAGCACAAAATAAAGTTGGCAATTATTCTGTGCATTTGGGGTATGTAGATAGGCAAACTATGAAATTTAAGGACAATTTTAGTCACTTATGGACCTAAATTATCTGTATTGGTTTCCCCCATCAGTAAAATGTACCATAATATTGCCAGTTTTCCACATTATTTCAGGCTCTATAAATCTGGATAAAGGGGAAATTTTAAATAGAAAGTGGTGAAGATAATATTTTAAAGGTCACAGGGGACATAGTATGAATGGTTTAAAAAATATTACCTTCTGGATATTTCTTAAATTGGTAGCAATTGGATATCATGACTTGGTAATGTCCTAGTATTTGTATTAGAAGGCGGGATAACTGGGTTCTCATATCTGTATTTTACCAGTCACATAGCAAGTGGAATGGTGTAATGATAAACTTATTTGCCTGAAGACACATAATGCCTTATTTTGTGGTCCATCGGAGCTATAACACAAGGGTCAGCAAAGTATGCCCTTTGCTACAAATCCAGCCTGCCATCTGATTTTGTAAATAAAGGTTTGTCAGAACACAGCCCTGCCTATTTATTTATGTTTATGGTCTCTGGCTGCTTTCATGTTACAATGACAGAGTTGAGTAGATGCAACAGAGACCGTGTGGCCCACAAAACAAAAATTATTTGCTATCTGGCCCTTTGCAAAAAAAAGTCACTGACCCCTGCTATACCAGCTGTACCATTATCATGTTGAACACATCCTCCCGTGAATGGGTAGCAGTCTCTGATAATTAATCATATGTTTTGTTTAAGCTCACCCTCTGAATTTGCTCGAGTCCAACACAGGAAGATGTTTCTGTGTAAGGAAGCAGAGATATAGCTGGTTATATTAGACCCGTTAAACAAATAGAAAGCAGATTTCTCATGGGCAATCAGTTTGCCATTTTTGTGAGCATGAAATTCATTTTATAATTTTAGGGAGGAAAATGTGGTATTAAGCATGGGAAAATATTTTAAAATATCTTATATTCTGTAATGTGATCTAACTTCTCACTGTTTGTTTCAACTCAATAATAAAGTATAACTCCCAAATGTGAGGAACTTTCCTGGGCTGTGAAATTGATAAGATCCAGACTCTTCACACAGAAAATGTTCTCACGACTTCTCCCTCCTAATTCTCACCTCACTTTCTTTCTGAAAATTTGAAAGAAAATACTATCCCCTTAAATAAGGGGCCTCATATTTACATGTTTTATTGTAAACCCAATGCAGTTCATACGTTTATTTTACAAAGAGTTACATAAATTGAACCGTCACATATAACAAATAAAATGGAACATATCAAAATGATTCACAGACCCTTCTGGTTCAAAAACAAAGCTACTTTCTCAAAGTGGGAATACTATAGTAATAATTTGACATGTAAAATTACTTTAAAAGGAAAGAAAAGTATTTGTTGCTGTCCACTGCTACATTCTCTCCTTGGTTCCAAATAGTCTATTGATTTATTTCTTCATTCAGTAGAAGGTGACTGCATGCTACATTATTTCTTCTTCTTCTTTCCCATTCCCAGGGACAATTGCTTATCACTCTACAACTGTGTAATAGCTCCTTGAGCATCCCTATCCTTTCCTTGGCTACTATTAAGAATCCAAGTGATTCATGAACAATTGTTATGTGCCTCAACCTCAGCCTTGGCCTCTCGTCATTCTTTATATTAAACTAAATGTAAATTAGTTTTGCTAAAAGATCAACATCAACCTTATTTACCTAAGTCTAATTGAAAAAAAAAAAAAAAGTTGGGAACTTTAGGGAAGATGGCACAAAGAATTCATCCTATAATGCATCCTCCTCAATCCTGACTAGAAATGAAACAGAAAGCAAGGCTAAAGCCACATATCTCCTTAGTTTTAAGCCTAGAATAATACGATGGTACTGGGAATTCGGCATGTGTTGACTACTGAGAACCAATGGAGCACCATTTTGACTGGGACCAGAACTTGAGGCTTGGAGCTATGAACTAGAATGTGGCCCAGCACTACAGCTGTATGGACTCTAGGGGACTTGGGAAGCTTGAGGAAGCCACCTGCTGGCCCAGTGACTGCATGTGTGGTATTTTCAATTTTAGATGCTGTTAAGAAGTGTTTAGTATTTCAAAAATGTAAGTTATTCACTAAAACACCAGAAATACAATGTTCCAAACAGTTGAAGGAAACAAAGGGGGAGTATTAAAGATACCTTATCAACTCCACGAGAAGACAGGAAAGAATAAGAGGAGGAAAAAGAAGAGGAGAGTGAGGAGGAAATAAAAAGGATATAGACTGAAAGCACAAAATAGTAATTACAGAAAATCCCTGTGTTCAACTAAAAATAAGGTAAACTATTAAACTTATTTATTAAAAGACCAAAATTATCTGATTGGTTAAAAAAAAAACAGGATCAAGCTCTATGCTATGTACTTGATTTCCACTAAAAGAACCCTCTTCCAGGCTTCCCTGGTGGTGCAGTGGTTGAGAGTCCGCCTGCCGTTGCGGGGGACGCGGGTTTGTGCCCCCGTCTGGGAAGATCCCACATAAAAAAAAAAAAAAAAAGAACCCTCTTCCCCTGAAAGAGTGAAAATTAAGAAATGAAAATACAAATACCTGGTAAACACTGAGAAAAAGAAAGCTGCCCTAATAATGTTACTCACAGGCAAAATATTATTTAAAGCAATAAAATGAAAAAGCAAAAAAAAGGAATGGAATACCAGAAATATACAAAAGTTATAGTACATTCTAATTATATTTTCTGATTTCTACTAAGAAAAAAAGAAAAAATATAAAAAGAATAGCAAATTCACAATCTTGTTTGTGATTTTAACATACAATATTAGAAACAGTAGCTCAAGTAAATATGAGAAATTTTAAAAAACAAATTAGGAACCTTGACCTAATACACACACACACACACACACACACAGACATATACATAACATATACACATATATAATGGAATCTTATTCACCTATGAAGAAAGGAAATCCTGCAATTTGTGACAATATGAATGAACCTAGAGAGCATTAGGCTAAGTGAAATAAGTCAGACAGAGTAAGACAAACAGTGTATGATCTCATTTATATTTGGAATCTAAAAAATCCAAAATCATAGAAATAGAGAGTAAATTGGTGGTTGCCAGGGGTGAGGGTATGGGGGAAATGGGTGAAGGTAGTCAAAAGATACAAACTTCTAGTTAAAAGATGAGTAAATTCTGGGAATCTAATGTACAGCATGATGACTGTAGTTAATATTGTACACTTGAAAGTTGCTAAAAGAGTAGAAATTTCTCACCACAAAAAAAAAAAATGTTAAAGGAGGAAATGGAGGTGTTAACTAACCTTATTGTGGTAATCATTTTGAGATATATATATATATATATATATATATAAAATCATCACATTGCACACCTTAAACCCACACAATGTTATATACATCAATCATATCTCAATAAAGCTGGAGAAAAAAGAAGAAAGAAAGAATAAGGAGAAATGCTAGTTCTAGTAAAATATATAAACCAGTAAAGTATATAAATTTATAGTAGGGTTGATTACATCTTTCAAGGAACCAGAACAAATACCTAAGATGTAGTTCTATATATCATCTATGTCTAAGTCCATGCCTGTCTACAACTATATCTACATCTATAGCAATATTAGCTGTATGCATAGCTTTTATACCTTTTAAGAGTTTTTGTTTGTTTGTTTTTGTTTTGTTGTTTTTGCCACACCACGCGGTTTGTGAGATCTTAGTTCCCCGACCAGGGATCAAACCCGTGCCCCCTGCGGTGGAAGTGAAGAGTCCTAACCATTGGACCACCAGGGAATTCCCTTTTATACCTTTTATAGCAAGATTTCTCAACCTTGACACAATTGAGATTTGGAGCCATAGAGTTGTTAATAAAGGGCTGTACTGTACTGTGCATTGTAGGAGGTTTAGTGTCATCCATGGTCTTTACCTTCTAGATATCACTGGCATCCTCTTTAC
The DNA here is from genome assembly GCF_937001465.1 of Orcinus orca. Classification (NCBI taxonomy): domain Eukaryota; kingdom Metazoa; phylum Chordata; class Mammalia; order Artiodactyla; family Delphinidae; genus Orcinus; species Orcinus orca. Next base: position 140,390,899 of record NC_064559.1, read on the forward strand.
TCCAAGAGGAGACAACAATTTCTCTAGACATTACCAAGTATCCCCTGGGAGGAAAACTAACTCCCAATGAGAACCACTATATCATCTCTGTTATCTATAGCTATGGATGTGTAATCTATATTCTTGTCTTTTACTATCCCAATGAAAAGAGCTCAGAGCTAGGAAACCAAAATCTATATACAGTACTTGATGAATGACTTATCCCACCTGTCACTAGGATTGCTCTATAAATGGAGACAGAAATTTCTAACTTATCTAACTTATCTTCTGTTTAGGTGCTAAAAGGAGATAGGAGGTATGAAAATCTTTAAACAATCCATACGTGCTAACAAGACAAAAATAAAACAACAGCAGAAATAATAATAAAATAATAATTTAATCCTGTAATTATTGTACTAACACAGGAATTAATGTTTTATATACATTGAAATGGTTTATTAAAAAAAGGACTAGGGCTTCCCTGGTGGTGCAGTGGTTGAGAGTCCGCCTGCCAATGCAGGGGACACGGGTTTGTGCCCCGGTCCGGGAAGGTCCCACATGCCGCGGAGCGGCTGGGCCCGTGAGCCATGGCCACTGAGCCTGCACGTCCAGAGCCTGTGCTCCTCAATGGGAGATGCCACAACAGTCAGGCCCGTGTACCACAAAAACAAAAACAAGACAAAACAAAACCAAAAAGGACTAAAGCCAAGAGGCTTGATATGAAATCAAAACTTGGCCACTTGGTGATAGATATAACTGTGAGCAAATCATTTATTTCAGAGTTTCAGTTCTTAATTGTTAACACTGAGATAATAACTCAAACTTAGCAGAAATTTTGGGAGAGAAAAATCCATTACCATTTGTGGATAAGAATATGGGCCCATTGTTGGTACAAGAAGAGATATTTTTGGAATTCAAGTCAACACCTCTTTCTTATAATATCCCATGGCATTTCCTTTTGAAACCTGACTTTTTCTTCAGTCATTTTGGTTACATTTCTTGGGGTTTCTCTATTCCATTTTCCCCAGTCCCTAGCAATCTAACAGACTATTTATTTTCCCCTATGTGGCCCTAAGTTTCTATTTTCTGGTGATACCTTCAACAGTCCTGTCATCCAAAAGGATATATATCTCCTATTTGCAAATTCAGAGAGGACTCCCAATGACACCACACAGAGAAGTAACATCAGCTCTAGTAATAAAATAATACTCAACCAAATTACCTTTCAGTAGATAGCTAGCCAGTACCATGTATTAAAATATTAAGGGCTCAAACCCATATGTGTCCTTCTTTGAAGAATAATATTCCTGCCGTGGCTACTAACAGTTCAACCTATTACTATGTTTATACTATAAATCTTTTATTTTAAAAGTCAGCGCCTAGGCTGTGAAAATTCTCTTTGTGGTTAAACTTGGCAGAAAGGTTGACACTCTAGAGTGATATTTTCCTCTCCTCAAGTTTAGATGGAAAGCCATTAGTTTATTTTTAAGATCTTAGCAGGAAGACAAGGGGAGGGAGTGTCAACAGAGATGTTTCAGATCTTTTTATTGCTAGAAAATTGAATAACCAGTTGGCTTTATTTTATGCAATATGGTAACATGAAAACTAACTTTTGACTTATGTGTATTCCCTGCCATATATGATACCACTGACCAGAGTAGTTGATTGTAATTTTCTCTTTTAACATTTAAAGGGGATTCTGGCTCATGCACAGTTACTCATTTTCTTCAGAAATTTCATAAAGATTTTTTAGTATGGAAAGTTATTGAGCATACAAGGTTCTGTGGATTGAAAAGCTCCCTAAGCATTCATTGACATGGAGGACCAGGGTTGTTCCAGTTTGTTATGTCAATGATTTGCAAATAATGGGTCTCTGGGAGATTTTTAAATTGCAGCTTTCACTCCAGGCCACGGTGCTTTTTAGGATGAGCTGAGTTGCTATGAGGCTTGGCACTCTTCAGTGCACCTTAAGCAGGGACTCTAATACTTCCATTGAGATCATAACAGCTGGCCGTTACAATCAGTCGCAATGACATATTTTTCTTTCATTTTTTTCTTTTAATAAAAACAACAAAAAAATATACTCAAAAGACAATATTAAACTTGTAACTGAAGCCAACTACTGTGAAGAGCTTTCACTGAATGCCTTGAACAACATGAATCAAGTCTTTACAGAACGATGTTTAAGCCACATGTTGATTACAGTATGGACACTACCGTGCCTCATTCTAAAGGGGGTGAAATTGAAGCAGTTAAAATGGCAGCAAAAAGGCATGACTTGTACATGGAATCAAGAAATGTGGGACAATCAAAGTATGCACTATGGATCAAAGTACATGAAGATTTTATATTAATATTAATGTTTCCCCAAACTATAAAACATTTGGTACATTCTAAGTGCTCAAAACCATACTTGTGTTTTTTACATACACTGAGTTTTAACTGGTCAAACTGTCTAACTCATGATACCTGAGGTTATCTAGTTTTCTGGAGTTGAGGGAATCAAGAGAATTTTTCAGATCGCTTGCTTACTTATGACATCCTGAAGGAGATTCTGGTGGGAGGGTGATATGCAGGAACACCCCATGGATGTAACACTGACTCATCCATGTAAAATAAGACTGTAGAAAATACATTTTTTCCAAAGAGAGTCTTCAACTAGGTGTAATTTCACTTTATGGACTATTAAATAACTGATGGGTATCTATAAATATTATTTTGAACATGAATATCTGTATAATACACTTATGATTTTCAAGGGTTCCTACTGGGTTGTCTTGTTTTTACTTGAAAATTATGAGGTCCTTCACTGCAAAGATACCATCTTCTATGTTATTTATCATTCACTCAGCATCGATCATAAAGCCTGGCACAGTGGATAGCAAATATTTGCTGAATTTGGGGCTGTTATTGAATGACTATTGTGCTTATACCAAAACATCTGTCAACATTTCCAAACAGCTCTGGTCAAAATTGAAAAGGGAATCTGAGAATTATTTAGAAAGTTAGAAAGAGTCAGTGTGGATCAGACACTGACCACTATTCACAAACTGATGTAAAATCACAAATAATATACTCTTGAGAAACTATAAGCAATGGAGGTTGAGAAGAGAAAACAGATACTCATGAGAGCATGAGCTGTTAGAAAGGGATTTTTAACTTACTATCTGGTTAAACCAAGAAAGAGCTTCCTCTCCCAGAAGATAGCAAGAAATGTTACAAAATGGAAAAGAAATATTCATGGAAGGAATAAAGATTTTCAGTAACTGGAATATATTGGTGATAAGCTTATTTAAATCTTAGAGGAGAAAAACAAGATTGCATGAAATAACTAACAAGAAAGACGAGTTGTGATTTTATTTGCCTTCGTTTTTTTTTGTTTGTTTGTTTGTTTTGCGGTACGCGGGCCTCTCACTGTTGGGGCCTCTCCCATGGCGGAGCACAGGCTCCGGACGCGCAGGCTCAACGGCCATGGCTCAGGGGCCCAGCCGCTCCGCGGCATGTGGGATCCTCCCAGACCGGGATACGAACCCGTGTCCCCTGCATCGGCAGGCGTACTCTCAACCACTGCGCCACCAAGGAAGCCCTATTTGCCTTCTTTTTTTTGCCAGAACATTCCTTTGGCTTTTTGAAACCTCTGACAGAAAGGGTTTGCATGTATTTTCCATTACAAACTGGCAGTGGACAGAGATGTCAGTAATGTGGTGAAGGGTACAAGTCAAGATGAATAATGTAAATAGGAAATGCTGGCTGGGGCAAAGTTTGAGGTAACAGTGACCAAGACACAGAAGGAGGAAAGGACTCCATACATGATTTGATGAGAGGTGGAGTCACCAATACATAGTAGGAAGGGGCAGACAGGCAGACTTGGAAATGTGAAAAAAAAAAGAAAAAAAAAGACAACCTGGGATATGTTCTATGGAAATTCAGACTTTGGAAAAGGAGGTGAGGAGATGGAATAATTTATTCCATGCATTTTATTCAATACACTTGACACATAAACAATCATAATAGAATTACTTTCTTCAATCAATGCTTCAAAATATCCCAGCAGCAAAAAATATGTAACAACCCGATTTTTCAAAGCCATCTGGCCATGAGCTTAGTTTGAGGTTGAATTTCCACTTCCATGTGTTGAGCAGAGTGAAAGAGGAATGCTTTTGTTAAAACTGCAGTCTATCTCCCACTTCTGGAAGTCTAAGCAGATATATCAGTCTTGAATTTTCTTTTCTTTTTCTCCCCTTGTTATTTTTTTAAAAGTTGTATATCTTTATGTCTACATCCTGAAATAATTCCCTAAGAGTTAGAAACAGGTGAAAAGCCTTTGTAGGATGATCCATGCTCTCAGCTGCTTTAGATTAACCATGAATAACATGCCTTTCGATGGAATTAGACCTAACAAGGTGCACGTGGAGATGATGGGGCCACCTTGTAACCACATTGTCTAATCTCTGCTAGATGGCATTTCAAACAATTGATTTGACCTTTGATTTTGATGGCTGACTGACACAAAGGATTTCCTGGCCCAGATGCCAACTTTCCTGAACGTGGTGCTGTGACCAATATTTTAAAACTAATGAATAAATTAAATAAAAGGGAAGTCTCCCTAAGAAATGATGGGTGGGGGGCTTGATGTTAACAAGCACTTTACTATTAGAATTAAACTGTAGAGTGAGAAAAAATTTTCCTCTTACTATTGATTCTCAGAATTATTTTCGTATCTCAATTATTTTGGAGTTAAGGGCTAAATTTCACAAAAATAAAATTTGATCTGCTGCAGTACTATAGACATAGAAAAAATGAAACAGGAACACCAACACGTTCTTGAGGAGACATATTTTCCAAAAGCAAATAAAACTAATTGCACTTGTCTGTCTAGGGTGAAGGCGTTTTTAAGGAATGCGGTTTGGTCTCTTTAAGCTCTTTATAAATAAATAAAGGGGTCTAATTATTCCAGATTGTCCTCTTTAAATCAACAAGACCATGAAGTGTACAATATGTAGTTCAATGTGGGTGTCAAAGTTAACATCGGTAGATGATTACCCCATTTTTAGCATTTCCTTCCCAGAAGAATTTTAAGGAGAGTGCTTATTTTTCAAGAGTACTTAAATACGACTTAATCCAGAGAAGCCTGTGACTATATGTTGGCAAGCTAATGTTTTGACAAGAAATAAATCAATGCATGTGGACATGGGTGATGCATGAATCTCCCCAATAAAGCATTTCGTCAAAATATGTCTTTCAAACCTATATGTCTGTCATAATTCCTAGGCCAAATGTTTAATGAACAGTTTATCTAAACACTACTGTCAAGAGAGACTGTTTTTGGCTGTCAGCTTCCCACACGTAAGTGATTAATAAAGTGACAAACTCAAGATCAAAGCTCTCACGGTCTAGGACAGATTTAGTAGTGAGTGTATAAGACATGGGTTTTTGAACATAGATTGTGCCCCCAGATCTGATCAGGCGAACATCCACTATTTAATATACAATATTTAATACACCCCCTCTGTTCTGTCAGCACACTGCCTAAAATATTTGACAATAACGTTTGGAAATTAGAAGATGGTATCTCACCATGTTGCCTGGACTAAAATAGAAGATAATTCACATGTGCATTAAAAAGGAATTCTGAGCTAGTTGTTGATCCTGAATCAGAATTCATGGTAATGTATTATTTTTAACTTACAAACACAAAATACATATAATTTATTACATTTATTGCATCCAATACATTTTAAGTAAATAAAAACATTTTATTCATTGAAATTTAATGAAAAGTAGAATCTCAGAAATTGTCAAGGAAATGTTAATGTTCCCTTAAGAATAAATGACAATAATTTTTCCAGTGGACAACCTTCAAATTTTGAATATTATTATTTAACATTATTCAGTAGTCAATAACTTTAAACAATTTGAAAATGTGACTGAATTCAAAGCCTTTTTTAAGTGTGTCAGTACTGCTTGTTATGACATTAGTAAACAGAAGTTAACAGCCTAAATTCATTTTTTAATGAAAGATATGTATACTACTATGATAAAAATTATATCAACTTTATTGGTTAGTATATGGAGCATACCAATTGCACAAAATATATGTTTTCCTTCATATTTCAAAGAGATAGAGTTTTTTTAATGTTTAAATCTACAAAATTGTACTTAAAACATTAAGAGTGTTAAAAAGTTGTCTTGTGAATTGAAAAACTATTTTGTTTCTGGCTGCATATATGTAAATTACATAGAATGACATCTCAAGAAAAGCATAGGTGTTTATCTGTTTAATATACTATATTCTATTTATAGATACATTGAGTTTGGACTGAAATGGCTTAACTGTATCAGTCCAGTTTGCATGTAAATAAATTAATGACACTAAACTATATTATCTTTTGTAATTACAAAAGAGACATTGTGACAAAGGTCACTGATTTCACAATGCATAATAAATAAATGTAATAGAAAATAAAATATTTAATTAACCTAATAACATCATTTAAATTATTTTTGTTCCAATTCAAATGAATTCAAATTAATGGCATCCTTTTTTAATTTATTCATTCTGCAGCAAGTTTGTTTTATGTGGCATGTACTGATTTGAAAAAGGTAATGTTACATCAACTTCATACCAAAAAAGCTAATGAATTCTAATGGATGAGGGAGCAAAAAAGCCTAGGTTTCAAAATGCTTTTGTTGTGAAAATCTCTCTTGTGCCTCTCATCAGGCATCAGGAACTTGTGAGTTCTGGTTATCACTAATTTGGGGAAAGACAGTCCAGCCAATGGACCAGCCATGACAATAAGCGCTGGCCCCATGTGCCAAAGGTCCAAAAGAAATCCGGCATTAGGCCTAATAAGAATCAGGTAATGTACCTAATAAAAGTCAGGCAACAGGCCTAATGAATCTTAGGCAGTGCAACTCATGAAAACCAGGCAGTGGGCCTAATGGGAGAGAGGCAACAGGCCTAATGGAAATCAGGCAACAGGCGTAATGAGAAATGCCATAGACTTCATTTGGGTTTGTCTCTCCATGGAAGTTTGTACTCTGGTCTCTTATGCAGACCCACTCAGAAACATACTTGAGGAATATTCATCTAAGTACAAAGCCATAGGAAAAGGAAGTGCAATAGTATATAGGGTAGAGCCAATGCACAATATACCTGCCTTACTGAATTGTTTAAGCACTATGAATTTGAAAACCATCAAGGCTAGCATACACCATCACAGTAGTAGTTTTTAATTAATATGTCACAACTCTAATTTGAGATTTATCCTGAGTTCCTGTCTTGTTACCATGTCCTAGTCAGCCTTTTTACAGCTGTTTATTTATTTATAGAAATTTATTCAATCATTCAATAAGCATTTTCGAGAATCTACATGGCATGTATAGACCTGGGCCTAAAAAAAAACAACAGGTTCCAAGCTTTCTAATATTTGATATTTAGATGGAAATGGAATTGTTTACATAATTTCCATGGTTCCTTAAATTTAAACGAATATGCAAAATATCAGGAGAGATTTCAGCCTTTCATTAATTCTTTCAGAAACTCTTCAGATGCTTCTGTGTAAGGTACTGAGTGACAATGGTGAAGAAATCTATATGAGCCTTTCTCTGCTCAGATTTTTAGTTCAGTGGGGGGGGGGGGGACAATGAATAAGGAGTTATAAACTACAAATTGTGGGAAGTGCTATAAATGAAATAAACAGAGTATTATGATAGGTTGTAATGGCGCAGGAAGACCAAGGTTTAGTTGTGGGGAGGAAGGCCTCTCTAGGATGAGATGTGATACAGACTGTGAAGGCAGGGACGAACATTCCTGACCCAGACACACTGAAATCAGGACAGTGGCTGGCAAGATTGAGGGACTAAAATATCAGTTTGGGTCAACAATTGTCAATGAAATGGGCAATGTGAGACATAGTTTAGGGAATCCAACTTTTTCATAAGCAATTGAAATGTTGATTTTAATCTTTTCCAATGTAAACATATCATAAGCAAGACAATATTATAGTAAATATGAATCATGAAAATTAAGTATAGGTCTGCAATGTGGTACGATGAAACAATCACTTTAATTCTAAAATTATTTCTAAATTCTAAAATTATTTCTAAATTCTAAATTCTAAAATTCTAAAATTATGTCAGTGTTCCAGCAAAAGAATCATCAAAGATTATGGCTGTATGCAAATGTGACCTAGAACCATATAATAATGCAATATGTATTGCACATAAAATATGTCAAATTTTATGTTACTTCAATTATATTAATCAATCTAATTTTACTTACATTGGGTCTAGAATTAATATTAGAGAAAAATAATAGCAAGTGTTTGGGACATGATACATACTTTTTGACCTCAAGTTGAATTAGAACAAACCCCACAATAACACAGAATAATATGCCTGATGTGGTTTTCCTTCAGGAGATATGGAGTTTTTAGATTTTACCAAGTCTCTTGGAAGGTGTAGGCTTCTTACAATGCCTGGAGTCAACTTTGAGCAACTTCGCAATTTACTGTAGGGGATCTTCAACAAAATACTGAAAATGGGAATGCTCTGGGGACAAGTAGGTTTCTCTAAGACGTCAATATGAGATCCCCGATGGGGAGAAGGAAAATGTGCATAATATATATCTGTAATACTTCAATATGTTAAAAGGTATTAATAATAACAAATTTTAAGTAAATAAAATGAATCCTTTATCAATTTCATTGAATTAGGACTACGTCTAAAGAACAAACAAAAGAAGTACACGAGAGATTAACAAACTCTCTATTTAGCCCTTTTATTTACACATTTATTCTGAAATATTTTTTTTATTTGCTTGATGTAAGATGTTGTGACTTGCATAAAGTCATCCATGACAAAAAGTAAATGACTTTGTGTTTATAGTTCTAACATTGCCCTCTGTCTACATTCAGTTAATCAATCATTTACCATCCATCCTTCCATTTTTTTCAATAAATACTTATTCAGTGTCTATTATGTGTCAGGTATAATTATATGTGTGGGGATACGGTCATGAACAAAAGAATCGAAAGTGCCTGTTCCCCTTCCTCCTTTTTTTCCATATCTAATTTATAATTGATACTGTATACTTCTTGTTGCATTATGCTGGGAGACATATTGTCTTTCAACAGTGTTCATACTGATCAGTGATTCAAATGTTTTCAGCTTAATCCATTCATTATAAAATTCCCCACTGGACTTTCTTCATGGTTTTAGCAGTCATTGATGATTGTTGCCTCGAATCCATTAATTTATTTGTTGTTATAAAATGGTAATGTTTTGATTATTTCATTATGTCTGCATTTTATAGAATTCTTTTGTAAAGAAAAACTTTTCCTATCAATTAGCCTGTTTTCATGAAAAGAAGTTTGTTTAGGAAAGATAGGTGAGATGCTTGGTTCATACCCTATATTTGTGTTTGCAGAATAATGAGTTGATTTCCTGAGACAGGGAACCCAAGGTAAAGTATTATTTTTTCCTTTCAGTATCATTTTAAATTTAGGAGTTTAAACATATTTGATATGTTTAAATACATTACAGTCTTTGCTCTTTTTGATGGTTAAATTGTTCTGTTTTTAAAGTTAACTTCTAGGACTCTTTAAAAAGACACTAGAGCTCCCTTTCATTTTTGGTAAAATAGTTTTCAGACTCATGGAATTCTCCCAAGTCTGGGGTGACCTGTTTCTCCAGGAATCCCTGGTTCCTTTGTTGAAAGTTGTATTAAGGGACCACATTACAGGTGCTGGGAGTACTCATTGTTACATGACTAGCCTTTCAGTGGACAAAACTAGGATCAATTTTGCTGGTTATTTTTTCTAAGAAACCAACCATAAATTCATACCGTTATTTCTGATTCAGATTTAAGATCAAATGGTTTTAAAATTTTTAAAAATGTTGATCTTTATTCCTATTGATTTTTTATTCTCACTGGTGGAGACAGACAATTCAGAAGCCTTTAACAAGTGTTACATTTTATTTAATCAATGGTTACCCTTCATATTAGAGGTGGAAATAGAATATAATTCTTGAAGGTGTTTATGTTTTTTTCCTGGAGACACATTGGTCTTCTCAACTCTTCTTATATAAAATACTATTTCAGAAATAACATCTTCCTTTACTTAATATTTCATGGCAAGAGACAGTCAATTAAACATGATTATACCACCTTTAATCTTTTAAATCCTACAAAAATAAGTATTTCATTTGGATGTCATTATCATCTTGAATTCATAATGGCCACAAAAACCTCTCATAAAGATGACAGAATTTCTGCTAATTATCTAAAAAAAAATTAATGAATAGTTCTATAACAATTTATCTTAAATTCCCTTCTGAATAATTACCATTATGATTCACTAAGAGAAAGAGGCAAAAGAGAAGACATACTTTATCATATCTCATTGTCCTTTTCTTCTTGAGATATTTAGTCATAATATAAATTATTTTAATGTGGATATATAATTTAATGAAAGGAAAATTGCAATGATGACAAATGCATAAGATTTTGACTGCAAGTAATAATACTCAAAAAAATCTTTTATTAAAGCATGTAAAAAGTCATCTTAAATAATAATGGGAACTATGGAAAATTGTGGCATTACTTCACTATTAGGAAAGCTCAATCTCTAAACCATCTATAATTTGAGTGAGGGTGCTATCAAGCAAGGTGGTGTTGCTTATTGTGGACATTACAAAAAATAAATTCCAAAGGCATTCTTTCTTTTAAAAACCTGAATATGTTGCTATATATTAGCTGTCCATAGTCAAAACCATAGATAAATATTTTCAGTTGTAAAATGTGTCAAATGTTGTACCTGAATGAGTATTCTATATTAAATAAATGTATTTGTAGGAGTTAAGCAGCTGATTCACTTTGTTATGTAGCAGAAACTAACACACCATTGTAAAGCAATTATAATCCAATAAAATGTTAAAAAAAAAACTTTTCTGAAATTTCAAATTAATTAGTGTCAATTGTCAAAATAAGTAAATCAAATTCTTATTTAGATATTATCAGATAACTATTTCGACTTTAAAGTACAAAGAAAAGTATTCTAAATATATCCAAGCAAAAGGAAAAGACAAATGTTATATATACAGAAGCAAAAATCTTAATTTTAGAGTTCTCTTGGGAGATTAAGAATATTTAAAGTAAATCAATTATTTTCTACAGAAAATCAAGGGATAAACTCAAATATACAATCATGATGTTGTTCCTAGAGTAATGAAACAGGAAGATAATCTCAAATAACTGAGAATCCATAAAACACATTGCTTCTATCCCCTTACTGAAAAAAAGTTTTTTGAAGATATATTTCAGCTAATGGGAAGAAGAAGAAAAATAAAAACTCAAGATCAGGTAATTTTTTTCTATAAAAGTAAAGGAAAGTGTGGCAGCATTGCTTTCAGTTAAAGAAATAGAGTTAAGTATAAAATATTGTTGTTAATATGGTAACAAAATGTAAGCCAATAAAAATTCTTGTGATTAATTTTTATGAATAAAAATCTTACTCTATAACCCCAGATTACATTTACAAAGTATGAAAAGTTGACATGAAAGGAAAAAGAGAAATTAAAAGTATAAAAAAATATTTTTAGTTCTTACTTTTGGTTATCTGCTACCAAATAACTATAAAATATCAAAACGAAACCTGTAGGGCTTCCCTGGTGGCACAGTGGTTGAGAGTCCACCTGCCGATGCAGGGGACATGGGTTCATGCCCTGGTCCGGGAAGATCCCACATGCCGCACAGCGGCTAGGCCCATGAGCCATGGCCGCTGAGCCTGCGCGTCTGGAGCCTGTGCTCTGCAATGGGAGAGGCCACAACAGTAAGAGGCCCACATACCGCAAAAACAAAAACAAACAAAAAAAAGAAACCTGTAATCTATATAAAAACAAAGTATAGAAAGTGATAATAAAGTATGGGGAAAACAAATAAATAAAACTAGAGAATATTATGACAATAGGTATAACATCTTAAAATGCCTGTATCAATTGAAATACTTATACAATGCATATTACCATACAAAATAGACAAAACTAGAAGATATGAAGACCCTAAATTATTAAAAATGATTAGGTAAGGCATATTATAGAAGACATTAATTTTTCATATATTTCTTAAAAGATTTTTTTAATGCTACAATATGAGACCTACTCCCAAAACTCAGTTACAATATTTAACAAAAGGGTAGTGGACATGGGTGAAGATATTTCAGATATAAAACATAAAACAGTAAATCAGCAGTACTAATTTTAATATAAAATTGAATAGGGAATGGTTTAAAATTGAAGAATAAAGATAGTTCTGTTGATGAAAAATAAATAATAATAAAATTAAAATATATCAGCAGAATTAGTTTCATCCTTCAATTTTAAACCATTCTACTTTATTCAAAATAAACAGTCCTTTGAAAGAAGAAGCTGACTCAAAAAGCATACAATTTTTTCTTTATTAAACACATTCTTTAAAATTTATGAAATCAATTATATAATGCTCTCTAACTTTAAAATTTTGAATTATATTATTTACATTTCTAACAATTTTGAGGTCATGATATTCAGTGCAAGATAGTAAAACACACGATTATACTAAATTTTACTTCCTATAAAGTAGCATATGTGACAACCCCTCTACTCACAACACATATAACTTGAAGGCAAAAATTTAATCAAAGAAGAAGGAGGAGGAAGAGGAGAGGGAGGTGAAGAAGGGAAAGGAAAGGGGAAGAAAAATACTATCCAGATAACTGGAAATGTAGCAAAATGGGGGATTACAGTTGTAAAGAGTTTTACCATTAAAAAAAGAAAAAAGAATAAATTTAGCATGAGAACAGTCCTTAGAACATTTAGTGCTATAAGTGTGAACTATTCTTATTATAATTATTAATGTTAATGAAATGAAAGATGCAATTTTTAACATTATGTTAGTAAATAGCTCTTAAAAGTATAGAAACATTTGATGTGTTAAGGAAGAAGCAATACACAATATTGACAATTTAAAAGTTGCACAGAAAAAAATAAATTATATGTTCAAATGATATTTGTAATTCCTCTATAATTGTTTTTCAAACTGAAACCTATGTAACCTTGGGGTACTTTAAGACTTTCTGTGGTATATAAAGCGTGGAGAATTTTAAGGAAATTAACTGACAATGTTCTTTCCATTTTTGAAAACCAAGAAGCTTGGAGCTGGCTTTTGAGATATTTTATTTCATCCCTGGCTGAGCAAAAGCAGTAAAGGAAGGGATTTTTATTTCTGTAAAACAAAAGATCGTCATTTTAAATGTCTGCTTTAATTTTAGTGGGCTACTCCAGATCTCTAGCGTTAAAACATATGGAGCAATGGAGGAAAATTAGTAAATATAAGTTGTTAGATATAAACCTGGCCAGAGTCAGGTCAAGAAAGGGGAAGAAAAGAAATGTTATTCTAAGAAATTGTCTTCCATCATTTGACTTGTTCCCTTTGTCTATTAAAAGTGATTTGGGGATACTTTTTAGACCCTGCTGATGATTGTGTATGTTGGACATAGTGTTTAGGGTTCTGGGATAATATAAATTATGAAAAAAAAATGTTTCGGAGGTAGAATTTTGGTAAAGTTTTATGGGTACACAGCATTCAAAATGCCAAGGAAGTATTTTATATTAAGTGTTAAACCTGACTTGGAAGAAGAGGCTTTTGTAACTATATCATTAGCGGAATTTTCAAAGTCCCTAACTCTTATTCCAATTCACAAGGGCTACAAGGAAGAGAAGGGAGAAAGAAAAAAGAATAATACTAGTATAAGCCCTTTGCCTTAAGAGTTTTCTCATTCTGTTATATCAGTGATACACTTCAAATATGCTATGACCAGAAACCTAAACTACCTAGACTTTATATACTTGACAGTCTTAAACTTTGAGTTTCTTTCTAATTATTTGGAGGCTAAAATTGACCTCCAAATTGCCAAAGATATTATGATACAATTAGCATAAGAGAAAAAGAAAAAGGCAAGCTATTATTCAAACATTTACCTATTCAATAAACTATCCTGATATAAATGAGAGCTAATGGGATTTTTTTTTTTTTTTTTTTTTTTTGCGGTATGCGGGCCTCTCACTCTTGTGGCCTCTCCCACTGCGGAGCACAGGCTCCGGACGCGCAGGCTCAGTGGCCATGGCTCACAGGCCCAGCCGCTCCGCGGCACGTGGGATCTTCCCAGACCGGGGCACGAACCTGTGTCCCCTGCATCGGCAGGCGGACTCTCAACCACTGCACCACCAGGAAAGCCCTAAAGGGATTTTTTAAATGCAATATTGTATGAGTTTTTATTTATGAATATCAGGTACCTACGTGATTATAATAGTGTACCTTAACATTGCTTTCTTCTTTATTTTACAACCATACTCTTCCAGAACTAGAGAAAGCAAGAAGAGATGGAATCAGACAAGCCAGAGCTGTGGCTTTTGCTGTCAGTGAAATGAGGAGCTATTTGGGGGTCCTGAGAAGTGACAGAACTGACTCATGTTTTAAAAGCATTAGTGTGGCTTCTGAGTTGAGATTCGATTGTAGGTAGAAAAGGTAAAGACAGGAAAACCACCCAGGGGGCTCTTACAATATTCCAGGCTGGAGACATTGGTGTCTCAGTTGAGATGATAGGAGTGTATGTAGTGAGACCTAGTCATGTGCTAGATTTATTTTGAAGGTAGAGCCATTAGCCTTCTCAGCAAATTGGTTGTAAGATGTAAGTAAAAATAGAAATAAAGGAAGACAAGATTTTTTTTTTTTTCCTGAACAAGTGAAAGAGTTTCCAGTAATTAAGATGGGGAAAACTGTAGGTAAAGCTGGTGTCAATAGAGCAGATGTTCAGTTTTGGATGTGATGGATTTGGAATGTCTGTTGGCTATCCAGGTAAAGTTGTAAGTAGGCAGTTGGATATATGAGTCTGTAGTTTGGAGGACAGTTCTGAAGATATTAACAGTAGATATACATCTGGGAGTCACTGGCAAACTGATGGTATCTCAAGTCATGAAACTATGAGATTTACAAGGGAAAGTGTGTAGGCAGAGGATAGAAAGAACAAAACTTGATCCTGAGGTGTTCCAATATTAAGAGAATGGGGAGAAGAGGAGGGATCAAAAAAAAAAGAAATTGAAGAGTGATAGTGATACAGGAAAGAATTCAGGTGAGTGTGATGTCCTGAAGTAAAAAATAGGGGAACAAGTATCAACTTTGTCAAATGCTGTAATAGATCAAGATAAAGTCTGAGAATTGTTCACGGTATCAGCAGTGTGGATTCTATTTGTGACTTTGATAAGTACATCTTTGATAGAGTGCTGAAATTTGAAGCCTAATTGATGTAAGTTTAAGATAGAAGGAAAGGAACTGGAGACTAACCTGGGAGTTTTGCAACTAAGGAAATAGAGCCTTAGCTGGTCAGAAAATGGAGTAAGTTTTTGGTTTTTTTTTTTTTTTTTTTTTTGAGAGAGGAGAAATTAACGGCATGTTTATATGGTAATGGGAATGGTCCACTTAAGAGAAAAACAGGATAAATTGATGATGTATTATCTTATCATCTATTTTCACAATAATCCCATAATATAGTTCTAATTGTTATTTTCATTATTTAGATGAAGCTGAGAACAGAAAGTTTAAGTGACATGCCCACTTTTCTATTTCTCATTTATGTTGTTCTTTCAAACCTTAAATTATATTTCCTTTTTTAAAGCTTATTTTGAAATATTTGGTTTATTTCCATTTGTTGCCTTGTATGTTATCAGTAACTGAAAGACTGTTATTCAGTCCATTTTAAAATTTATTCTAATATTTTTGAGCCTTATTGTAAACATTTTCGTTGTTGCTGTCATCATCTATGTTTAAATAAGAAGGGTTTTCCTGGACTAATAAGAATAAATTTCTGGGTAGTTGGAGGGCATCGGCCAGGGAATAAGCCAAGAAAACTTTTCAACCTCTATGGCACCCTCTTTTCTTTTTTTTTTTTTTTTTTAACATCTTTATTGGAGTACAACCGCTCCACAATGGTATGTTAGCTTCAGCTTCACAACAAAATGAATCAGTTATATATACACATATATTCCCATATCTCCTCCCGCTTGCATCTCCCTCCCTCCCACCCTCCCCATCCCACCCCTCCAGGCGGACACAAAGCACCGAGCCGATCCCCCCGCGCTACACGGCCGCCCCCCACCAGCCAACTGCCCCACGTTTGGTACTGTATATATGTCCATGCCTCTTTATCGCTTTGTCACAGTTTACCCTTCCCCCTCCCCATAGCCTCAAGTCCATTCTCTAGTAAGTCTGTGTCTTTATTCCTGTTTCACCCCTAGGTTTTTCATGACATTTTTTTTTTTAAATTCCATATATATGTGTTAGCATACGGTATTTGTCTCTCTCTTTCTGACTTACTTCACTCTGTATGACAGACTCTAGGTCTATCCACCTCATTACAAATAGCTCAATTTCGTCTCTTTTTATGGCTGAGTAATATTCCATTGTATATATGTGCCACATCTTCTTTATCCATTCATCCGATGATGGACACTTAGGTTGTTTCCATCTCTGGGCTATTGTAAATAGAGCTGCAATGAACATTTTGGTACATGACTCTTTTTGAATTATGGTTTTCTCAGGGTATATGCCCAGTAGTGGGATTGCTGGGTCATATGGTAGTTCTATTTGTAGCTTTTTAAGGAACCTCCATACTGTTCTCCACAGTGGCTGTATCAATTTACATTCCCACCAACAGTGTAAGAGGGTTCCCTTTTCTCCACACCCTCTCCAGCATTTATTGTTTCTAGATTTTTTGATGATGGCCATTCTGACTGGTGTGAGATGATATCTCATTGTAGTTTTGATTTGCATTTCTCTAATGATTAGTGATGTTGAGCATTCTTTCATGTGTTTGTTGGCACTCTGTATATCTTCTTTGGAGAAATGTCTATTTAGGTCTTCTGCCCATTTTTGGATTGGGTTGTTTGTTCTTTTGTTATTGAGCTGCATGAGCTGCTTATAAATTTTGGAGATTAATCCTTTGTCAGTTGCTTCATTTGCAAATATTTTCTCCCATTCTGAGGGTTGTCTTTTGGTCTTCTTTATGGTTTCCTTTGCTGCGCAAAAGCTTTTAAGTTTCATTAGGTCCCATTTGTTTACTTTTGTTTTTATTTCCATTTCTCTAGGAGGTGGGTCAAAAAAGATCTTGCTGTGATTTATGTCATAGAGTGTCGTGCGTATGTTTTCCTCTAAGAGTTTGATAGTTTCTGGCCTTACATTTAGGTCTTTAATCCATTTTGAGCTTATTTTTGTGTATGGTGTTAGGGAGTGATCTAATCTCATACTTTTACATGTAGCTGTCCAGTTTTCCCAGCACCACTTATTGAATAGGCTGTCCTTTCTCCACTGTATATTTCTGCCTCCTTTGTCAAAGATAAGGTGACCATATGTGCGTGGGTTTATCTCTGGGCTTTCTATCCTGTTCCATTGATCTATCTTTCTGTTTTTGTGCCAGTACCATACCGTCTTGATAACTGTAGCTTTGTAGTATAGTCTGAAGTCTGGGAGCCTGATTCCTCCAGTTCCTTCTTTCATTCTCAAGATTGTTTTGGCTATTCGGGGTCTTTTGTGTTTCCATACAAATTGCAAAATTTTTTGTTCTAGTTCTGTGAAAAATGCCAGTGGTAGTTTGATAGGGATTGCATTGAATCTATAGATTGCTTTGGGTAGTAGAGTCATTTTCACAATGTTGATTCTTCCAATCCAAGAACATGGTATATCTCTCCATCTATTTGTATCATCTTTAATTTCTTTCATCAGTGTCTTATAATTTTCTGCATACAGATCTTTTGTCTCCTTAGGTAGGTTTATTCCTAGATATTTTATTCTTTTTGTTGCAATGGTAAATGGGAGTGTTTTCTTGATTTCACTTTCAGATTTTTCATCATTAGTATATAGGAATGCCAGAGATTTCTGTGCATTAATTTTGTATCCTGCCACTTTACCAAATTCATTGATTAGCTCTAGTAGTTTTCTGGTAGCATCTTTAGGGTTCTCTATGTATAGGATCATGTCATCTGCAAACAGTGACAGCTTTACTTCTTCTTTTCCGATTTGGATTCCTTTTATTTCCTTTTCTTCTCTGATTGCTGTGGCTAAAACTTCCAAAACTATGTTGAATAAGAGTGGTGAGAGTGGGCAACCTTGTCTTGTTCCTGATCTTAGTGGAAATGCTTTCAGTTTTTCACCATTGAGGATGATGTTTGCTGTGGGCTTGTCATATATGGCCTTTATTATGTTGAGGAAAGTTCCCTCTATGCCTACTTTCTGCAGGGTTTTTATCATAAATGGGTGTTGAATTTTGTCAAAAGCTTTCTCTGCATCTATTGAGATGATCATATGGTTTTTCTCCTTCAGTTTGTTAATATGGTTTATTACATTGATAGATTTGCATATATTGAAGAATCCTTGCATTCCTGGAATAAACCCCACTTGATCATGGTGTATGATCCTTTTAATGTGCTGTTGGATTCTGTTTGCTAGTATTTTGTTGAGGATTTTTGCATCTATGTTCATCAGTGATATTGGCCTGTAGTTTTCTTTCTTTGTGACATCCTTGTCTGGTTTTGGTATCAAGGTGATGGTGGCCTCGTAGAAGGAGTTTGGGAGTGTTCCTCCCTCTGCTATATTTTGGAAGAGTTTGAGAAGGATAGGTGTTAGCTCTTCTCTAAATGTTTGATAGAATTCGCCTGTGAAGCCATCTGGTCCTGGGCTTTTCTTTGTTGGAAGATTTTTAATCACAGTTTCAATTTCAGTGCTTGTGATTGGTCTGTTCATATTTTCTATTTCTTCCTGATTCAGTCTTGGCAGGTTGTGCATTTCTAAGAATTTGTCCATTTCTTCCAGATTGTCCATTTTATTGGCATAGAGTTGCTTGTAGTAATCTCTCATGATCTCTTTTATTTCTGCAGTGTCAGTTGTTACCTCTCCTTTTTCATTTCTAATTCTATTGATTTGAGTCTTCTCCCTTTTTTTCTTGATGAGTCTGGCTAGTGGTTTATCTATTTTGTTTATCTTCTCAAAGAAACAGCTTTTAGTTTTATTGATCTTTGCTATTGTTTCCTTCATTTCTTTTTCATTTATTTCTGATCTGATTTTTATGATTTCTTTCCTTCTACTAGCTTTGGGTTTTTTTTGTTCTTCTTTCTCTAATTGCTTGAGGTGCAAGGTTAGGTTGTTTATTCGAGATGTTTCCTGCTTCTTAAGGTGGGCTTGTATTGCTATAAACTTCCCCCTTAGAACTGCTTTTGCTGCATCCCACAGGTTTTGGGTCGTTGTGTCTCCATTGTCATTTGTTTCTAGATATTTTTTGATTTCCTCTTTGATTTCTTCAGTGATCACTTCATTATTAAGTAGTGTATTGTTTAGCCTCCATGTGTTTGTATTTTTTACAGATCTTTTCCTGTAATTGATATCTAGTCTCATGGCGTTGTGGTCAGAAAAGATACTTGATACAATTTCAATTTTCTTAAATTTGCCAAGGCTTGATTTGTGACCCAAGATATGATCTATCCTGGAGAATGTTCCATGAGCACTTGAGAAAAATGTGTATTCTGTTGTTTTTGGATGGAATGTCCTATAAATATCAATTAACTCCATCTCGTTTAATGTATCATTTAAAGCTTGTGTTTCCTTATTTATTTTCATTTTGGATGATCTGTCCATTGGTGAAAGTGGGGTGTTAAAGTCCCCTACTATGAATGTGTTACTGTCGATTTCCCCTTTTATGGTTGTTAGTATTTGCCTTATGTATTGAGGTGCACCTATGTTGGGTGCATAAATATTTACAATTGTTATATCTTCCTCTTGGATCGATCCCTTGATCATTATGTAGTGTCCTTCTTTGTCTCTTCTAATAGTCTTTGTTTTAAAGTCTATTTTGTCTGATATGAGAATTGCTACTCCAGCTTTCTTTTGGTTTCCATTTGCATGAAATACCTTTTTCCATCCCCTTACTTTCAGTCTGTATGTGTCTCTAGGTCTGAAGTGGGTCTCTTGTAGACAGCAAATATATGGGTCTTGTTTTTGTATCCATTCAGCCAATCTGTGTCTTTTGGTGGGAGCATTTAGTCCATTTACGTTTAAGGTAATTATCGATATGTGTGTTCCTATTCCCATTTTCTTAATTGTTTTGGGTTCGTTATTGTAGGTCCTTTCCTTCTTTTGTGTTTCTTGCCTAGAGAAGTTCCTTTAGCAGTTGTTGTAGAGCTGGTTTGGTGGTGCTGAACTCTCTCAGCTTTTGCTTGTCTGTAAAGGTTTTAATTTCTCCATCAAATCTGAATGAGATCCTTGCTGGGTAGAGTAATCTTGGTTGCAGGTTTTTCTCCTTCAACACTTTCAATATGTCCTGCCACTCCCTTCTGGCTTGCAGAGTTTCTGCTGAAAGATCAGCTGTTAACCTTATGGGGATTCCCTTGTGTGTTATTTGTTGTTTTTCCCTTGCTGCTTTTAATATGTTTTCTTTGTATTTAATTTTTGACAGTTTGATTAATATGTGTCTTGGCATATTTCTCCTTGGATTTATCCTGTATGGGACTCTCTGTGCTTCCTGGACTTGATTAACTATTTCCTTTCCCATATTAGGGAAGTTTTCAACTATAATCTCTTCAAATATTTTCTCAGTCCCTTTCTTTTTCTCTTCTTCTTCTGGAACCCCTATAATTCGAATGTTGGTGCGTTTAATGTTGTCCCAGAGGTCTCTGAGACTGTCCTCAGTTCTTTTCATTCTTTTTTCTTTATTCTGCTCTGCAGTAGTTATTTCCACTATTTTATCTTCCAGGTCACTTATCCGTTCTTCTGCCTCAGTTATTCTGCTATTGATCCCATCTAGAGTACTTTTAATTTCATTTATTGTGTTGTTCATCGTTGCTTGTTTCATCTTTAGTTCTTCTAGGTCCTTGTTAACTGATTCTTGCAATTTGTCCATTCTATCTCCAAGATTTCGGATCAACCTTACTATCATTATTCTGAATTCTTTTTCAGGTAGACTGCCATTTCCTCTTCATTTGTTAGGTCTGGTGGGTTTTTATCTTGCTCCTTCATCTGCTGTGTGTTTTTCTGTCTTTTCATTTTGCTTATCTTACTGTGTTTGTGGTCTCCTTTTTTGCAGGCTGAAGGTTCGTAGTTCCTGTTGTTTTTTGTGTCTGTCCCCAGTGGCTAAGGTTGGTTCGGTGGGTTGTGTAGGCTTCCTGGTGGAGGGTACTAGTGCCTGTGTTCTGGTGGATGAGGCTGGATCTTGTCTTTCTGGTGGGCAGGTCCACGTCTGGTGGTGTGTTTTGGGGTGTCTGTAGACTTATTATGATTTTGGGCAGCCTCTCTGCTAATGGGTGGGGTTGTGTTCCTGTCTTGCTAGTTGTTTGGCATAGGCTGTCCAGCACTGTAGCTTGCTGGTCGTTGAGTGAAGCTGGGTGCTGGCGTTGAGATGGAGATCTCTCGGAGATTTTTGCTGTTTGATATTATGTGCAGCTGGGAGGCCTCTTGTGGACCAGTGTCCTGAAGTTGGCTCTCCCACCTCAGAGGCACAGCACTGACTCCTGGCTGCAGCACCAAGAGCCTTTCATCCACAGGGCTCCTTAATTTGGGATGATTCGTTGTCTATTCAGGTATTCCACAGATGCAGGGTATATCAAGTTGATTGTGGAGCTTTAATCCGCTGCTTCTGAGGCTGCTGGGAGAGATTTCCCTTTCTTTTCTTTGTTCTCACAGTTCCCAGGGGCTCAGCTTTGGATTTGGCCCTGCCTGTGCGTGTAGGTTGCCGGAGGGCGTCTGTTCTTTGCTCAGACAGGACGGGGTTAAAGGAGCCGCTGATTCGGAGGCTCTGGCTCACCCAGGCCGGGGGGGTAGGGAGGGGCACGGAGTGCGGGGCGGGCCTGCAGCGGCAGAGGCCGGCGTGACGCTGCAGCCTGAGGCGCGCCATGCGCTCTCCCGGGGGAGCCGTCCCTGGATCCCGGGACCCTGGCAGTGGCGGGCTGCACAGGCTCCCCGGAAGGGCGTGTGGCTAGTGACCTGTGTTCGCACACAGGCCTCCTGGCGGCGGCAGCAGCGGCCTTAGCGTCCCATGTCCGTCTCTGGGCTCCGCACTCTTAGCCGCGGCTCGCGCCCGTCCCTGGAGCTCTCTCAAGCAGCGTTCTTAATCCCTTCTCCTCGTGCACCAGGAAACAAAGAGGGACGTAAAAGTCTCTTGCCTCTTCGGCAGGTCCAGACCCCTCCCCGGACTCTCTCCCGGCCAGCCGCGGCGCACCAACGCCCTGCAGGCTGTGTTCACGCCGCCAACCTCAGTCCTCTCCCGGCGCTCCGACAAAAGCCGGAGCCTCACCTCCCAGCCCCGCCCGCCCCGGCGGGTGAGCAGACAAGCCTCTCGGCTGGTGAGTGCCGGTCGGCCCGATCCTCTGCGCTGGAATCTGTCCGCTTTGCCCTCCGCACCCCTGTTGCTGTGCTCTCCTCCGCGGCTCCCAAGCTCCCCCACTCCGTCTCCCGAAGTCCCCACCCGCGAAGGGGCTTCCTAGTGTGTGGACACTTTTCCTCCTTCACAGCTCTCTCCCGCTGGTGCAGGACCCGTCCCTATCCTTTTGTCTCTGTTTAGTTTTTTCTTTTGCCCTAACCAGGTACGTGGGGGGTTCCTTGCCTTTTGGGAGGTCTGAGGTCTTCTGCCAGCGTTCAGTAGGTGCTCCGTAGGAGTTGTTCCACGCGTAGATGTATTTCTGGTGTATCGTAAATCTCAGCAACGTCAGCATAAGGCTTTGTTTTCTTCCCTCGTTGAGAGCTTTCACCTTTTCACTTAAAGTAAGCACTTTACAGCTTCTCTTTGGCATATGAGAATTCCCAGCATCACTACCCTTGCGCTTCTGGGCCGTTATTAAGTAAAATAAGGATAACTTGAATACAAGAACTAAAATACCACGGAAGTGGATCTACTAAGTGACTCGCACCCTCTTTTCTTACTATGAAGGTTTCAAAAAATAACCTCGAATAGCTAAAATAGTCATACTCATAGAAACAGAGTAGAATGGTGGTTGCCGGGTCTGGGGGAAAGGGGGAACGGGGAGTTGCTATTCAACAGGTATGAAATTTCAGTTACACAAGATGAATAAGTCTTAGAGATCTGCTGTACAACATCATGTTTATAGTTAACAGTACCATATTGTACACCTAAAAGTTTAAGAGGGTAAACTCATGTTAGATGGTCTTAGAGCAATAAAAATAAATATATAACCACTGTGTAATCTCATTTGTGAGACTTGGGTCAAGAAGGATCTCTGGTTCCAATGCTGTGGTTCATAGATCTATAGGTCTTGCACTATAAAACAGTGCTTTCCCCCTTGTACCTTGCATTTTTCTCTTAAGATACTTTCTGAGATAATTCTTCTCAGGACCACTAACTGTTCCCCTTCCCTCAGTTATCTAAAACTTCTTTCTCCCTTATCCCCAAGTCTACTTTCCTAGTTTATTTGGATTCTACTCTTAGTAGTATTCCCTAAAGGGTGTGGCTCTGTCTTTTAGAATCAGAGAATTTACTAGAATTTTCTGAGATTACCATGGAGTTTCCATAGGGAAAAAGAAGATTAATGTTTACCTACTTTCTGTCACACTATGTACAAAAATCAATTTCATGTATATAGATCCCAATATAAAAAGTCAAATGATAAAGATGTCAGGAAGAAACAAAGGAGAACATCTTTGTGACCTTGGGTATACAAAGATTTTGCTTTTTAAGAGTACACATAATTATTTACTCTAGAATGAAGAACTTCTGCAAATCAATAAAAAAGTGGAAGATAACCTCATAAAAAACAGTTGAGACTTAAAACAGAAATTTTTCAAAAAAGAATATCCATACGGCCAGTAAACATGAAAATCTGCTCACCTTTATTAGTCATCAGAAAAATATAAATTAAAACCATAATTTATACACCTAATAGAATGGCTAAAATGAAAGACACCCATTCTAAGTGTTGACTAGACTGTCAAACAACTGAACTCACATACACTGCTAGTAGAAGTGTAAGTTATTATAACTACGTTGGAAAACTCCAGAAGTATCAAAGAAAGCTGCATATATGCATAACTAGTGGTTCTACTCCTAAGTATATATCCAACAGAAATCCATTAGTTTACAAAAGAGTTTTGCACAAGAATTTTCATAGCCATACTATTCCTAACAGTATACAAAACTGGAAATCATCAAAATGTCCATCAATATTTAAATTAATACATATATTATGGATACATAAATACAATAGAATATGGCAATGCATCATTTTGAATTCATGCAATAATGTGGAGGAATCTCCTAAACAAAATCTTGAGCAAAGTATGTAGACGCAAAAGAATACATGCTGTATGATCTAATTTACGTAAATTAAAAACAATAGAAGCAATTTATGGCGTAAGAAGTCAGAATAGCAGATGCACTTGTGAAGGGAGCAATATTGACTGGGCAGGGCAACTTTGTTCTATTTCTTGAATTTAGCATTCCTTACTATGTGTGTTAACTTTGTAAAAATCCAGTGATTTGTACACTGCTAATCTGTAAGTTATATTTCAACAAAAAGTTTACTTACAAATACAAATGATAAATAGACAGCTGGTTATGGCCATAGGATGGCTAAGTGTTAAAATCTGTTTAATCTTGTTAAAGAATTTATTATTTTATCTGTGGTGTGGTGGGGGACTCTATGTTACTGCTCTTGTCCTGGAGTAACTGGAAGTGATGTAATTACTTTTTTTTTATTTTGAACATACCCTTTTGGATGCATGCAGCATCCACTCTTGGGAAATGTTTATTTGTAGAGGTCACATCTGCATTACTCTGGGCCAAAATCCATTGCACTTTTGGTATTATTTAATAAGAATATTGCTTTTCTGTTGAGAAAGTTTGGACATTGCTAATTAAATGGAATTAGACTCAGTGTTACCCCTGTCTCTGCTGTCAAAATCCATTTTCTGCCCTATGAAAAGACTCATGAAACAACAGCTAATCTTCCCTAACTTATTTCATTCAGTTAAAATTAAATTACACAATTGAACCTTTTTTCTTGTCTTTTCTATATTACATTTTGTTAATTGCTTAATTAAAACTGAAGCCTGACATTTATTTCTTTCTCTTTAGGAAAAAAAGAAAGAAAAGAAATATAAGACACACTCACTGTTACTTACTTAGTTATTCAACAGGAAGCTCTAGAAAAAAACTTCTGTTAGCAAAGAATAAAATAAATCACAACTTTCCCATGAAAATATTTATAAAAAAGATACAAGCATGATAGTTTTTAAGTTCATTGCCATTCCAGTTTCTAGGAAGGCATTTAAAATGTACCATATTCAACAAATACATCTAGTTATTTTTGCATATATATATATATATATATATATATATATGTACCTCAACTTGAGTTTTCTTAGTATCTTCATCATTTTCCAGTAGCCATTTTACACATGGAAATAGATAATGACTCTATCTATTGGTATTTGCATATAGTACTGTTGCTTCAAAAACCTAGTCTCCTCAAATATGATAGCTACCATTTGTACAGTGATTATTATTTGGAATTGTCAAATTGTTTTGTGTACATTAACTTATTTAATATTCATATTTATAGATGAGGAAACTGAGGCACAGTGTGTTTAAAAGATTTACCAGAGACTATATGGCTAGTAAATGGCAGAGCTGGGATTTTCATCCAGAATTTTATTTTAATTCTATTAATTTATCTGTAAGAGCCACACTCTTAACCAATGTATTACAATGACTCCAAATGGATTCACACAAGCCAAGAGGTAACTCTCCTCTTGAAAACACAGAATTTATTTATTTTTTTTATTAATTCACAGCTATTTACTGAGATTCTATATGTTTCTGATGTTCTAGGTAAACATTGGTAAAACAGGGAAAGTATTTCCCTCATAGAAATTAAAGAAAATAATCATGATAGATGTTAACTAAAATTATTGTGGTAATCATTTCACAATATATGTAAGTCAAGTTGTTATGCTCTACCCTTTAAACTTATATAGTGCTGAATGTCAATTATATTGCAATAAAACAGATAATAAACAGGTGAAAATAAATGAATAAATATGCAACTAAAGAAAAAGACAATTAATACACATGTAATCAAAGGCAACCTTATGTATCCTAATTAGAAAAAAAGAAGTAAAAAAAAAGTCACTATTTGCAAATGACATACTATATATAGAAAACCTAAAGACTCCACCAAAAAAAAACTATTAGAACTAATAAATGAATTCAGTAAAGATGCAGGACACAAAATTAATATACAAAATGTTGTATAACTATATACCAATAACACACCATAAGAAAGA
The DNA here is from genome assembly GCF_937001465.1 of Orcinus orca. Lineage (NCBI taxonomy): Eukaryota > Metazoa > Chordata > Mammalia > Artiodactyla > Delphinidae > Orcinus > Orcinus orca. Next base: position 140,417,252 of record NC_064559.1, read on the forward strand.
AAACAATTAAGAAAAATTAAATTAAGAAAACAATCCCATTTCCAATTGCATCAAAAAGAACACCGAGGAATAAATTTAACCAAAGAAGTGAAAGGCCTGTACTCTGAAAACTATAAAACATTGATGAAAGAAATTGAAGATGACAGAAATAATTGTAAAGATACACCATGTTCCTGGATTGGAAGTATTAATATTGTTAAAGTGTTTATACTACCCAAAGCAATCTACAGATTCAATGCAATCCCTATCAAAATACCCATGGCATTTTTCACAGAGCAGGAACAAATAATCTTAAAATTTGTACTGAACCAAAAAAGACCCTGGATAGCCAAAGCAATCTTGAAAAGGAAGAACATAGCTGGAAGTATCACATTTCCTGATTTCAAGCTATACTACAAGCTATAATAATTAATGTACTGGCACAAAACCAGATCCATAGGTCAATGGAACAGAATAGGGAGCCCAGAAATAATTGCATGCTTGTATGGTCAATCTATGACAAAGCAGGCAAGAATTTGTAATGGAGAAAGACAGTCTCTTCAATAAATGGTGTTGGGAAAACTGGGCACGCAAAAGAAACTAGACCACCTTTTTTTTTTTTTTTTTTTTTTTGCAGTTCGCTGGCCTCTCACTGTTGTGGCCTCCCCCGCTGTGGAGCACAGGCTCCGGATGCGCAGGCTCAGTGGCCATGGCTCACGGGCCTAGCCGCTCCGCAGCATGTGGGATCTTCCCAGACCCGGGCACGAACCCATGTCCCCTGCATTGGCAGGCGGACTCTCAACTGCGCCACCAGGGAAGCCCCCTAGACCACCTTTTTACACCATATACAAAAATAAAATCAAGATTGATTAAAGACTTAAATTTAAAACCTGAAACCATAAAACTCTTACATGGCCAGTACACCTTTTGACATAAATTGTAGCAATATTTTTTTGTGTCTGTCTCTTCAGGTAAGGAAAACAAAAGCAAAAATAAACAAATGGGACTACATCAAACTAAAAAGATTTTACACAGTAAAGAAAACCATCAGCAAAACAAAAAGGCAACCTACTGAATGGGAGAAGATACTTGCAAATGATATGTCCTGTAAGAGGTTAATATCCAAAATATATAAAGAACTCATACAACTCAAATCTCCAAAAATAAACAATCTGATTAAAAAAGGGTAGAAGACCAGAATAGACATTTTTCCAAAGAAGACATGCAGATGGCCAACAGGTACATGAAAAGAAACTCAACATCACTAATCATCAGGGTAATGCAAATCAAAATCACAATTAGATATTACCTCACACCCGTTAGAAGGGCTACTACCAAAAAGACAAGAAATAACAAGTGTTGGTGAGATTGTGGAGAAAAGGGAACCCTACTACACTGTTTGTAAATTGGTGCAGGCACTATGGCAAACAGTATGGAAGTTTCTCAAAAATTAAAAATAGAACCACCATATGATCCAGAAATTTCACTTCTGGATATTTACCTGAAGAAAACACTAATTTGAAAAAATATATGCACCTCAATATTCATTGCAGCATTATTTACAATAGATATAATATAGATACAACCCAAGAGTCTATCAATAAATGAATGATAAAGAACATGTGGTATACATATACAATGCGATATTACTCAGGCTTAAAAAAGAATAAAATATTACCATTTGTAACAACATGAATGGACATAGAGGGTATTATGCTGAATGAAATAAGTCAGACAGAGAAAGACAAATACTGTATGATTTCATTTATATGTGGAATATATATATATATTCTCTTCCATTGACATATATATATACAAGCAAACAAACATAAAACAGAAAGAGACACAAAGGTACAGAGAACAGACTGATGCCAGAGGGCAGGGGCTGGGGGAATGGGCGAAATAGGGGAAGGGGAATAAGAGGTACAAACTACCAGTTATAAAATAAATAAGTCATGGGGATGTAATGTGCAGCATAGGAAACATAGTCAATAATATTTTGATAACCTTGTATGGGAACAGAAAAAAAAAGGCAGCTCTCACTTTGCTCAGTTCCAGAATACACAAATTTCAGTAACTGTATTTATGTAAATAAAGCCTCAACAGCATGATTCAAATTTCAGGTACCATAATATATCAACTAAGACTAATTCCATAAAATACACAGTGGGCTGCTGGCTCTTTATTTATTTATTTATTTTTTTGCGGTACGCGGGCCTCTCACTGTTGTGGCCTCTCCCGTTGCGGAGCACAGGCTCCGGACCCGCAGACTCAGCAGCCATGGCTCACGGCCTAGCCGCTCCGCGGCATGTGGGATCTTCCCGGACCAGGGCATGAACACGTGTCCCCTGCATTGGCAGGTGGACTCTCAACCACTGCGCCACCAGGGAAGCCCACTGCTGGCTCTTTAGTCCACAAATTGCTACACAAGCAACAGATGCACATTATGATCAGTGACAATTCATGTTACTTCTTTCAAAGTCAGTGATTCATCACTGCTTATCTGTTTATCCAGTTCACGTATATACAGTAAAGCCTTTAGATGTGTTGTTTCTTGTCTCCCTGTGATAAACCCACGACATAATACAAACAAATATGGTGGTTTGAAAGAAGGAATTGGGCAAAAAGATGAACATGCAGTGAAGAACCAAAAAGTGATAATGCCCACAGTAAAATTAAAATTGAATGTAAACCAGGTTATAGAAGATATAGCTGATCATGTTGACAGCACTGCCATTTCAAAAACTCAAGATACATAGCCAGGGGAACTTAGAGAAGGTGAATTTATTGACATAAATGAGAAAAATGATTTTGATATAAAGGAAAAATGTTCCAGAGTAAGTAACTTGAGCAAAAACTTCATATTAAAGAACTCTTAAAGATGTTTCATGACATTGAAAGCACATAGTGGGACTTCCCTGGCAGTCCAGTGGTTAAGACTTCTTGGTGCGGGGTGTGAGTTCGGGGAGCAGGGAGTTTGAAAGCTAAGATCCCACATGCCTCACAGCCAAAAAACAAAGGATAAAACAGAAACAATATTGTAACAAATTCAATAAAGACTTTTAAAATGATCCTCATCAAAAAAATGTTTAAAAAAAAAACAAAAAGGAAGCACATAGGATAAAATGTTGGGACAGAATCCAAACTTAGAAAAGAACATGACAGTTGGTCAAGACATTAAAAAGTTCCTTGCTTTATAAGTTACATGAAGGCAAGCACTGTGCACAACTTTTAATAACACTTTTACAAAGAAGTAAAACATTTTAATTGTCAACCTTTATTAATAATTAAATTACAGCATACTAAGTAAATATTAGTTTTACTATATTTTCACTTCCCAATCCACTGATAAAGGACAGTATAAGAGTTTCTAATGTTTGATAAAATTTTTAAAGGTCATGGAATATTGTAATTTTCCCCATTATTAAAATAGCTTTGTGTGATTTCAGCTTGCATGCTCATTTTTAGAATACCACACTATTGTGCAAAACAAAAATTACCTGTACAAACGAAAGAGCTTACAATCCCTAATTCTCAACCAATATCTTTTTCCATACTATTACTCTACTGGGGAAACAACAGTGAAAATATAGGGTTGGCCAAAAAGTTCGTTCGGGTTTTCCCTACCATCTTAGGAAGAACCCAAAAGAACTTTTGGCCAGCCCAATAATACTTCCATAGATCTTTTCTTAGACTATCAATTTCAGATCTTTTAATTTCCTGCTATAATAGATGAAAATTTTGCTTCTGTTCACTCTTCCCCTCCTTCCTTGTCCCAATATAGTTACACAACCATTTTTAGTACAGCTAAAATTAATTTTTTTGCATCTATAAATAATATAGCCCCATGTTTATTTCTTTTTTCTAAATTATACATAATATTTTTTTCTTTGTACATTGACAAATACAGTATTATGGTCTTATCCATTCTTTGGTCACCTCTTAACTGCCAACCCTGAAATTCTGACATTTGTATTTTTCCTGTTACATCACCAAAGTTAATTAAATTTATTCAGTTACATATTCATACATATAGTACTATAGCACAGATCTGCTGGTGATGAAAATTTTCAGCTTTTATATGTCTAAAAATGCCTTTATCTTCATTTTTTGAAAAATACTTTTGCTAAATAAAGAATTCTAAGTTGACATTTAACAAAACAAAAAATTAATTCAATACTTTAAAGTTGTTGCTCCATTGGCATTTAGCTTGCATTGTTTCTGACAAGAAAGCTGTTGTTATCCTTATCTTTAAATCTCTGTAACTTTTTTTTTCTATCTTCTTTTAAGATTTTCTTTTTATCACAGATTTTAAGCAATTTGTTTACGATGTGTCTTAATGTGGGTTTTTTTTCCCTACATATTTTTGTGCTTGAACTTTGTTGAGCTTCTCAGATCTGTGAGTTTATAATTTTCCTGCAATTTGGAAATATTTAGCCATTAATTCTTCAAATATGTTTTGCCTCCACTCCCTCTGGGGACTCTAATATATATAGTTGACCACTTGTAGTTATCCCACGTTTCACTGATGCTTTATTATTATTTTTTTAATTCTTTCTCTGTGTTTCATTTTGGATCATTTCTTTTACTATGTCTTCAAGTCACATCTTTTCTCAGCAATCTGCCTTTAATCCCATACAGTGTATTTTTCATCTCAGACATTAGAGTTTTTACCTCTAAAAGTCTGATTTGTTTGTTGTTGTTGTTAATATTTTTATATCTTTATTTAACTTCTTGAACTAATAGAATACAGTTATAATATCTGTTTAGTATTTTCTGCTAATTCTCACATCAGTGTCTCCTTTGGTTGGTTTTATTTGATTATCCTTTTTATTATGAATAATGCTTTTCTGCTTCTCTGCATTTCTTATAATCTTTGATTGTTTACCAGCCATTGTGAATTTTACCTTGTTTCTATTCCTATAAATATTCTTGAACTTTGTTTGGAATATAGTTGATTTACCTGGAATCAGTGTGATCCTTTCAGGTCTTGTTTTCAGGTGGGACAAGACCTGGGTTTAATCTAGGGTTAAAACCTAGCTTCTATACTAAGAAGACAAGACCTTTCTTAGTATTCTTATCAATACCCCCTGAATTATGAGGTTTTCCACACTGATTGTTGGAAACAGACACTATTCTTGGTCCTGTGTGAACTCTGGGCACAGAGTTCTCTTAATCCTTTTGAGTGGTTCTTTTCTGTCCTAGAGTAGCTTTCTCACACAAGTGCGCTAATCAGTTCTCAACTGAATCCTCCAGAAGAACTCTGCAGGTCAGCAGAGTTCTCTCTCCACGTATCTCTCTTGTGTCTGGCACCCTGTCCTGTGACTTCACTGCTTTGTCTTTTCTCGACTCCCAGCTCTATCTCCTTAATTCAGGAAGACTACAGGGCTTCCCCCTCCTGGTACCACAGTCTGAAAATTTTCTCCAGGCAGCAAGTTGGAGCAAACATAGGTCTCACTTTATTTGTTTCAAAATTTCTCAGGAATCATTTTCCCTTATTCCTGACACTGATGACTTCAGTCCTGTTGTTTCATATATTATGGGTTTTTTCAGTTTTTTTAGACATGGAGATAAATTTCATTTTGTTACTCCTGGTTATTACTTAAATTAGTATTTGCATAATATAAGCAGTGAAATGCAATAGAAAATTAATTAATAAAGACAGAACAACAACAACAAAAACCCTTGGTATTGAAACTTTTAAATGCCCAGAGACATAAACATGTTTCAAGGCATAATTATGCAAATAGATGGCAAAGTTTAAGATAAAGGTGTCAACTCTTCAACCTTGTTTAGTATGAAGGAACATAGTTTGAACAAAAAATATTTTAATTCATAAGGACATCCCAGAAACCCTTATCAAGAGTACAGTGTAAACTTTACTAGTTTGGCTCATTAAATTGAAAATGGACTTGGAAAAGGTCATGGGGAATTAGAGCTTAGATAATTCATAATCAAAGCAATTAGCAATGGATTATGTCTCGTGAACTCCCTAGAAAAAGAAATCTTAGTTGAAATTGCTGAACCCAAGATGGTATTCATTTGCCTAGCTGGATCATAATCTAGTAACCAACCACCTTGTTTAGTACATAAATACAAATGGTTTTCAAACTCTTCTTTATCTAAACGTATAGATTACAAGGTGTATAAATTGATTTTCAAGAACATACATGTTATACAAGTCACACCTTTGGACAAGGATATGTAGATACCTGAAGTTTCATTTTACAAAAGCTAACTAGAGGGCTTCCCTGGTGGCGCAGTGGTTGAGAGTCCGCCTGCCGATGCAGAGGACACGAGTTCGTACCCCGGTCTGGGAAGATCCCACATGCCGCGGAGCGGCTGGGCCCGTGAGCCATGGCCGCTGGGCCTGCGCATCCGGAGCCTGTGCTCCACAACGGGAGAGGCCACAACAGTGCGAGGCCCCCGTACCGCTAAAAAAAAAAAAGCTAACTAGAGAGGGCACTCTAAATACAACTCATTGGTTGACTTTAGTAGAACTTGGATATTAATATTATTGGACTCTAGGATGTATTTTGGACAACTCAGTTAAATCACATGTAAATCTTAGCTACCAATTTCTCTCTTTTTTGAATTGTATTTTAATGTTTTCTTTCATTGTCATCTTTAAAAATTTGATTTTTTTTTTAAGAACACCCTTTAAAATAGTTCACTTAGTCTCAAAACTCTTGGACTCTATTTCCTAGAAAGTTAGTCAGTTTTTCTGACAATCTTAGCCATAGCTTCTGTGGCTGCTGTGAAATGTGGCTAAAAACCCTTGTCCTTGTCTTTTTTTACTTTCCTAATGCTATATCATCTTAAAACACTATGTAGGTATAAGGGTTTCCTATTATTCATGTTGATCTTTCAGAATAAAATACTATTTCTAAATGTGTAAATCTGAATATAAATCAAAGTTTGAGGACATGAATTTTCAAAATGCCAGTCTGTTGTATCATGCACAAGTACACCAGACACTTACCTATTTTAATAAGCATGTAAAGATTAGGAGGCCTAGCAGTGGTCTAACTCTGAGAGGAAAGCAAGATACTGGTGTGACATGCTTCAAGATCAATAACTAGGGAGCAGCATGGAAGTCCAAAAGATAGAAAAAAAACAGACCTGAAAGAGGACATTTAGAAAGAGAAATAATTATTGAATGAATCTATCTGAATCTAACTAGGAAAAAATAATTGTAGATGGGGCAACATGGGAATCAAAGATCAGAGCAGAATTAGATTTTAATTCATCACTATACCCTAGCTTATCAACAAAGTGGCATAATCTTGTTTTTGTGTAAGGTAATGCTTTAAGTGTGGTAAAGGTATTGGGGTTAGGCATTTTCTTTTGTTTTTTTTTTTTTTTTTTTGCGGGACGTGGGCCTCTCACTGTTGTGGCCTCTCCCATTGTAGAGCACAGGCTCCGGACGTGCAGGCTCAGCGGCCATGGCTCACGGGCCCAGCCACTCTGTGGCATGTGGGATCTTCCCGGACCGGGGCACAAACCAGTGTCCCCTGAATCGGCAGGTGGACTCTCAACCACTGCACCACCAGGGAAGCCTGGGGTTATGCATTTTTAAAGGGTCCTTATCTCTTAGAGCAATATTCTAAAATATTTATAGTTAAAATATATGATATGAGAATTTGCTTCAAAATAAACCAGAGGATGGTGAGAAGGTAGGGATTTGTATAAAACAAGACTGTTTATGAATTGATAATTATGGAAACTAGATGATAAGTTCATATTATTTTTCTATTTTTTTAACTTCTTTGAAATTAAAGAGAAACAAAACAAAATGAAACTTGTTTCATCATATAAGCACTTTGGTTACATAATACTTAGTTCATCATTTATATAAGAAAGAGAATGAGATACCTTCCTCATAGCATTGTTTGGTGGATGAATTGAGTTAATTGATGTAATGTGCTTAAAATATTGCCTATTGCATGGAAGGTGCTGTGTAAATACTACCTTTAAAGAAAATATTCATTCTATGTCCAAAGTTATTTTAATTTATATTAATTTTTTTTAATTTTACTTTATATTTTATACAGCAGATTCTTATTAGTTATCCATTTTATACATATTAGTGTATCTATATCAATCCAAATCTCCCAATTCATCACACCACCACCCCTGCCACTTTCCCCCCTTGCTGTCCATACGTTTGTTCTCTACATCTGTGTCTCAATTTCTGCCATGCAAACTGGTTCATCTGTACCATTTTTCTAGGTTCCACATATACATGTTAATATATGATATTTGTTTTTCTCTTTCTGACTTACTTCACTCTGTATGACAGTCGCTAGATCCATCCACGTCTCTACAAATGACCCAATTGCGTTCCTTTTCGTGGTTGAGTAATACTCCATTGTATATATGTACCACATCTCCTTTATCCATTCATATGTCGATAGGCATTTAGGTTGCTTCCATGATGTGGCTATTGTAGATAGTGCTGCAATGAACATTGTGGTGCATGTGTCTTTTTGAATTATGGTTTTCTCTGGGTATATGCCAGTAGTGGGATTGCTGGCTCATATGGTGACTCTATTTTTAGTTTTTTAAGGAACCTCCAGAGTGGCTGTATCAATTTACATTCTCACCAACAGTGCAAGACAATTCCCTTTTCTACATATCCTTTCCGGCATATGTTGTTTGTAGATTTTCTGATGATGCCCATTCTAACTGGTGAGAGGTGATACCTCATTGTAGTTTTGATTTGCATTACTCTAATAATTAGTGATACTGAGAAGATTTTCATGTACTTCTTGACCATCTGTATGTCTTCTTTGGAGAAATGACTATTTAGGTTTTCTGCCCATGTTTTGATTGGGTTGTTTTTTTTTTTTTTTTTTTTTAATATTGAGCTGCATGAACTGTTTATATATTTTGGAGGTTATTCCTTTGTCCATTGAATGACTTTGCAAATATTTTCTCCCATTCTGAGGGTTGTCTTTTCGTCTTGTTTGTAGTTTCCTTTGTTTTGAAAAACCTTTTAGGTTTTAGGTCCCATTTGTTTATTTTTATTTCCATTACTCTAGGAGGTGAATCAAAATAGATCTTGCTGTGATTTATGTCAAAGGGTGTTCTTCCTATGTTTTCCTCTAAGAGTTTTATAGTGTCCATTCTTACATTTAGGTCTCTAATCCATTTTGAGTTTATTGTTATGTATGGTATTAGGGAGTGTACTAATTTCATTCTTTTACATGTAGCTGTCCAGTTTTCCTAGCACCACTTATGGAAGAGACTCTTGTTTCTCCATTGTACATACTTGCCTCCTTTGTTATAGATTAGTTGACCATAGGTGCATGGGTTTATCTCTGGGCTTTCTATCTTGTCCCATTCATCTATACTTCTGTTTTTGTGCCAGTACTATATAGTCTTGATTACTAGAGCTTTGTAGTGTAGTCTGAAGTCAGGGAGTCTGATTCCTACAGCTCCGTTTTTTTTCCCTCAAGACTGCTTTGGCTCTTCGGGATCTTTTCTGTCTCCATACAAATTTTAAGATTTTTGTTCTAGTTCTGTGAAAAATGCCATTGGTAATTTGATAGGGATTGCATTGTATCTGTAGATTGCTTTGGGTAGTAGAGTCATTTTCACAATATTGATTCTTCCAAGCCAAGAACATGGTATATCTCTCTCTCTGTTTGTATCATCTTTAATTTCTTTCATCAGTGTCTTATAGTTTTCTGCATACAGGTTTTTGTCTCCTTAGGTAGGTTTATGCCTAAGTATTTTATTCTTTTTTTTGCAGTGGTAAATGGGAGTGTTTCCTTAATTTCTCTTTCAGATTTTTCATCATTAGTGTATAGGAATGCAAGGGATTTCTGTGCATTAATTTTGTATATTGCAACTTTACCAAATTCATTGATTAGCTCTAGTAGTTTTCTGGTAGCATATTTAGGATTCTCTATGTATAGTATTATGTCATATGCAAGCAGTGACAGTTTTACTTCTTTTCCAATCTAATTCCTTTTACTTCTTCTTCTTCTCTGATTGCCATGGCTAGGACTTCCAAATCTATGTTGAGTACTAGTGGCGAGAGTGGACATCCTTGTCTTGTTCCTGATCTTAGAGGAAATGTTTTCCCTTTTTCACCATTGAAAATGATGTTTGCTGTTTGTTTGTCGTATATGGCCTTTATTATGTTGAGGTAGTTCCCTCTGTGCCCACTTTCTGGAGGGTTTTTATCATAAATGGGTGTTGAATTTTGTCAAAAGTTTTTTCTGCATCTTTTGAGATGATCATATACTTTTTAGTCTTCAATTTGTTAATAAGTTGTATCACATTGATTGATTTGCATATATTGAAAAATCCTTGCATCCTTGGGATAAATCCCACTTGCTCATGGTGTATGATCCTTTTAATGTGTTGTTGGATTCTGTTTGGTAATACTTTGTTGAGAGTTTTTGCATCTATATTCATCAGTGATATTGGTCTGTAATTTTCTTTTCTTGAGGCATCATTGTCATCTGTCTCTAGGTATTTTTTTATTTCTTCAATGATCTCTTGGTTATTTAGTAATGTATTGTTTAGCCTCCTTATGTTTGTGTTTTTTACATTTTTTTCCCTGTAATTGATTTCTAATCTCATAGTATTTTGGTCAGAAAAGATGCTTGATATCATTTCAATTTTCTTAAACATACTGAGGCTTGATTTGTGACCCAAGATGCAATCTATCATGGAGAATGTTCCATGTGCACTTGAGAAGAAAGTGTAATCTGCTGCTTTTGGATGGAATGTCTTATAAATATCAATTAAATCTATCTGGTCTATTGTGTCATTTAAAACTTGTGTTTCCTTTTTAATTTTCTGTTTGGATGATCTGTTCATTGGTGTAAGTGAAGTGTTAAATTCCCCCACCATTTTTGTATTACTGTCGATTTCCTATTTTATAGCTGTTAGCAGTTGCCTTATGTATTGAGGTGCTCCTATGTTGGTTGCATATATATTTATAATTGTTATATCTTCTTGGATTAATCCCTTGATGGTTATGTAGTGTCCTTCCTTGTCTCTTGTAACATTCTTTATTTTAAAGTCTATTTTATCTGATATGTGTATTGCTACTCCAGCTTTCTTTTGATTTCCATTTGCATGGAATATATTTTTCCATCCCCTCACTTTCAGTCTGTATGTGTGCCTAGGTCTGAAGTGGGTCTCTTGTAGATAGCATATATATGGGTCTTGTTTTTGTATCCTTTCAGTGAGCCTGTGTCTTTTGGTTGGATCATTAATCCATTCACGTTTAAGATATTTTTCAATATGTATGTTCTTATTACCATTTTCTTACTTGTAATGGGTTTGTTTATATAGGTCCTTTTCTTCTCTTGTGTTTGCCACTTAGAGAAGTTCCTTTAGCATTTGTTGTAGAGCTGGTTTGGTGGTGCTGAATTCTCTTAGCTTTTGTTTGTCTGTAAAGCTTTTGATTTCTCCATTGAATTTGAATGAGATCCTTGCCAAGTAGAGTAATCTTGGTTGTAGGTTATTCCCTTTCATCACTTAAATATGTCATGCCACTCCCTTGTGGCTTGTAGAGTTTCTGCTGAGAAATCAGCTGTTAACCTTATGGGAATTCCCTTGTATGTTGTCATTTTCCCCTTGTTGCTTTCAATAATTTTTCTTTTTCTTTAATTTTTGCCAATTTGATTACTATGTGTCTCTGTGTGTTTCTCCTTGGGTTTATCCTGCCTAGGACTCTCTGTGCTTCCTGGACTTGGGTGGTTATTTCCTTTCCCATGTTAGGGAAGTTTTCAACTATAATCTCTTCAAATATTTTCTCAGGTCCTTTCTCTCTCTCTTCTCCTTTGGGGACCCCTATAATGTGAATGTTGTTGTGTTTAATGTTGTCTCAGATGTCTCTTAAGCTGTCTTCATTTCTTTTATTATTATTTTTTTCTTTATTCTGTTCTACAGCAGTGAATTCCACCATTCTGTCTTCCAGGTCACTTATCCGTTCTTCTGCCTCAGTTATTCTGCTATTGATTCCTTCTAGTGTATTGTATTGTTCATCTCTGTTTGTTTGTCCTTTAATTATTCCAGATGTTTGTTCTTTAATTCTTCTAGGTCTTTGTTAAACATTTCTTGCATCTTCTCAATCTTTGCCTCCATTCTTTTTCTGAGGTACTGGATCATCTTCACTAACATTATTCTGAATTCTTTTTCTGGAAGGTTTCCTATCTCCACTTCATTTAGTTGTTTTTCTGGGGTTTTATCTTGTTCCTTCATCTGGTACATAGCTGTCTGCCTTTTCATCCTGTTTATCTTTCTGTGGATATGGTTTTTGTTCCACAGGCTGCAGGATTGTAGTTCTTCTCGCTTCTGCTGTCTACCCTCTGTTGCATGAGGCTATCTAAGTGGCTGTGGAAGTTTCTTGATGAGATGGACTGGTGGTGGGTAGATTTGGCTGTTGCTCTGGTGGGCAGAACTCAGTAAAACTTTAATCCGCTTGTCTGCTAATGGGTGGGGCTGGGTCCCTTCCCTGTTGGTTGTTTGGCCTGAGGTGACCCAACACTGGAGCCTACCTGGGCTCTTTGGTTGTGCTAACAGTGGACTCTTGGAGGGCTCACGCCAAGGTTACTTCCCAGAACTTCTGCTGCCAGTGTCCTTATCCTCATGGTGAGCCACAGCCCCTCTCCACCTCTGCAGGAGACCCTCCAACACCAGCCGGTAGGTCTGGTTCAGTCTCCTATGGAGACACTGCTCCTTCCTCTGGGTCCTGATGCACACACTACTTTGTGTGTGCCCTCCAAGGGTTGAGTGTCCATTTCCCCCAGTCCTGTTGAAGTCTTGCAATCAAATCCTGCTAGCCTTCAAAATCTGATTCTCTAGGAATTCTTCCTCCCATTGCCAGACCCCCAGGTTGGGAAGACTGACATGGGGCTCAGAACCTTCACTCCAGTGGGTGGACTTCTATGGTATAAATGTTCTCCAGTTTGTGAGTCACCCACCCAGCAGTTATGTGATTTGATTTTATTGTAATTGTGCCCCTCCTACCATCTCATTGTGGCTTCTCCTTTGTCTTTGGATGTGGAGTATCTTTTTTGTTGAGTTCCCGTGTCTGCCTGTCAATGATTGTTCAGCAGTTAGTTGTGACTGTAGTGCTCTCACAAGATGGAGTGAGAGCACATCGTTCTATTCTGCCATCTTGAAGCAATCTCTCCATGTCCAATCTTTTAATTTTGAGATAATTGTAGATGCATACATAGTTTTAAGAAATAAACAGAGAAATCTCCTGTAATATTTACCCAATTTCTTGCAATGGCAACATCTTGCGCAACTATAGTACAATATCACAACCAGGATATTAATGTTGATGTTATCAAGATACAGAATATTTTCATCATTGCAAGGATCTTTCCTGTTGCCCTTTTCAAACTATACCACTTTTATGACCCTCCTTAAACCCTGACTACCACCAATCTGTTCTCCATTACTTTAGGGAGTCTTTTTAAGAAGGTTTATTAATGAAATCATACTGTATGTAACATTTTGAGATTGACTTTTTTTATTTTTTACTCAGCATAATTCTCTGGAGATACATATGGATTGTTGTTAGTATTAATAGTTCATTAATACTTATTGCTGAGTAGGATTCCATGGTATGGATATTCTACAGCTTATTTAACAATTCACTGTTCCCTAAAGAATATCTGGGTTATTTCCAGTATTTGGCGATTATGAATTAAGCTTCCTTAAACTTTTTTTTTTTTTTTTTTTTTTTTACGGTACGTGGGCCTCTCACTGTTGTGGCCTCTCCATTGCGGAGCACAGGCTCCGGACGCGCAGGCTCAGTGGCCATGGCTCTCGGGCCCAGCCACTCTGTGGCATGTGGGATCTTCCCGGACCGGGGCACAAACCCGTGTCCCCTGCATCGGCTGGTGAACTCTCAACCACTGCGCCACCAGGGAAGCCCTCCTTATACATTTTTGTACAGATTTTTGTGTGAACACAAGTTTTCATTTCTTTGGGGTAAATGCCCAAAAGTACAACTGTTCTGTCATATTGTAGTTTCATATTTAATTTTCTTATATGCTGCCAAAATGGTTTCCAGAGTGGCTTTAATGTTTGAAATTCCCATCAGCAATGAATGAGTGATCCAGTTTTTCCATATTCTTTCCAGCAAGAATTGAATATTGTTCTGACTTTTTATTTTTTTAAATTTAGCCATTGTGATAAGTGTGTAGTGATTTCTCATTGTGGCTTTAATTTTGTAGGAGATCTTTTCATATGCTTATATCCACCTGTATATTCTCTGCAGTGGAATGTCTTTACATGTCTTTTGCCCATTTTATAATTGGTTTGTTTTTTAATGTGAGTTTAAAAAATATTTAATCATCATTGTTCATTTGACATTAAACAAATATGTACAGTAAAATAGTAAGTGCCAGACCCTGTTCTAAGGTACATTTGTGAATAAAGCATTGATCTCAGCACTTATGAAATGTACATTCTAGCAGGGGGAGAATGACATATATTGAACATGTTCAACAGTTGCAAGTACTACAGAAAAAAATTAAAGCAGGGAAAGGGGGATAGGGTAACATGGGTGCAGGTTGAAATTTCAAACCTTTATTCATGCCTAAACTCATATGGATATGCAGGCACATTTGTCTTTTGAACAATAGTTAGGAAACGTAAACATTAAAAACAAAGTTACTAATGTACCGCAATGCTATCCCAACTTGAAAATTGGGTTGCTGGATTTGTAGCATGTTGGAGAATTATGGGGGTTGTAATAACTAAGGCTTATTGAATGTTAAGCACTAATGACTTCATTTTACATACACCACCTCATTGAATCTCCACATGAAGGTGCAATTTTATATCTTTAAATGTGTTTTTTAAGTTAATTTACCCATGACCCTACAGTAATTGATGACACCAATTGTCATCAATTGAATGAAAAAGATATGGATATCCAAAATTTTAATAGTGCCTTAACTCTAAGTGGTAGTATTAAGAATATTTCATTTTTCAATGTTTAAAACTTTTAAATAGTACTTGTTTTATCATGTTTCATGTTATTTATAGAGTTAAATGCTTTCCTAAAATACTGAAGTATCTCTCTACAACTTCTCCTTCCATTTCATTTATGACCTCTTCCTCCGTCCATTCTCTAAAAAATATTGACCTTTGATAATCCTTTCCCAACCTTCCTCTTTACTAGATGATCTATGACTTCATTTACCATCAGTCAAAAACTGGTTGTAAGAAGAAACATTTCCAGAGACTCAGCATTTGTACATTGTCTTATAAACTTGGTCAATTCTCTACATGCCTGACCACAAAAATACAAGCTCATGAGTCCCAGGAGCTTGTCTTGAGCTCCAGGCCCATATTCAACTGCCTCATGGGTTCTGTGGGTTCAAAAGCAAATTCTTTTCCCTAAGGTATGGACATTAAAACATTTTGGGATTTTGGGAAAAATGTAACAGGACTCATTTTAACCAACTTGATAAAAATATTGATTTTCTTGACTGTGACTCATTTAAATCTGATTTTGAGAATCATTTGTTTAGCTATTTGGGGAAAATAATCATATATGAGGCCTAACTATTTAGGTTAGATCAAAAGCTATTGCATTTTACATTAAATCTCTTTGCCCAGTGTTTGACCAATTTTAATACAGATTTTGTTTCACCAGCAACCTTCTTTTTTCATAACTTTGGTTAATCAAAAATTCCTTTTACTTATTCTATTATGCTGTGTTCTCTTCCTTTCTACATTGTTTAAGATATCATTACCCATTTCCCAGCTTGAGAAAGTAGGACATCACAAATTACATTTATACCAAGACTAAATATTCCATGATTTGGTTTGTAATCAGACCATTATTTTAATGCCTGGATTTTTTTTATTTTAGTGGCTTGTGTTTCTACATCTTGCTTTTATCTCCCTTAATCTAGAAATACTTAGTTTCCTATACAAAGACAAAGTGTTCCATACCTCTTCTTATCCTTGTCATCAATTGTCAAATTGAGTCATCTCTCCATAAAAGCCTTAGTATGAATTTCCTGCAAAGGTCAATATTAGGCTATGAAAGTTTGGAAATTTTCTAAGATTAGTCATCTGTTACATGGCAGAACATGTTTTTCAACCAGAGTCTGATTTCCAGCCACAGGCTCTCTCTACTTTGTTATACTACCACAGGATAATTAAGAGATGAGATTTGTCCACCTGCCTCTATGGGCCAATATATATGGGTTTCAAATACTAATTTGGTGCTAAGATAACATTGGGAACATAGTAAGATGGATAAAACTCTGTTTCACAGAGCTCATGTCAAGGATAGCACTGTATGTTTTGGAAGAAATATGATAAGCCATTTGCAGTGCTTTCAAAAATGGGTGAGCAAATGTGGGACTATGGTTAAATTATGCAGTACAAGGTAAAAGATTCCACCATTAGTCCTCCTACATCACTTATCCCACACACAGAATTCAGCCGCTTTTGTAAATTAGTAGTGAGCAAATATTATGAAATATCAGTTTGGAAAGGTAAAGGGTGATTTGCTTACTGGGACTGACATCTGTCTGAGTGTGCCCTGTACTCAGCTCTGCACTTTGTAGATTATGAGAAATTCCCATCGGAAGAAATGAATCCACATCTACACCTCTGCTAAAGCATTTTTCCCCACAAGGTATAAATCTATCTTAAATAGCTAAAGTTTCAGAGAAATGGAAATCATGATATAAGCCTACAGTCAATATTTCAGCAAATACAGAAGGAAAGTTAAAGACAGTTTCTTGATCACAAGAGGAAAAGTCAAGCAAACCAAAAGTTGAAATTTTTGGCCAAATTGAAATCTTAAAATAAAATTGAAAACAAACAGATTACCAGTAATATGGTATATGGTGTATGTTTAATGTTCTGCAAAAGATTGTTCTTGTAAGCTTGATTAAGAGTGCTACAGCCTTAAAGATTGCACTTATGAGTTGGATGGTGGCATTAAGAATGTGTTGACTTCTTCCAGGATGCTAAGAACATAAATATTGGAGTGTAATCCGCTTTCAAAGGTTTATGAAAATAGTAAAACCATGATCAGACGTTGGGGAAAATCTTCCAGACTAGACTTTCTTCTCTATCACAAGTTTCCACAGCAAATCAGGAAAATGTAGGAAATGTGGCAGTATTCCTACCTCAGAAGACTAGCCTGAGGAGTAATAAAAAAAAAATATTGCAATGTTAATTGTGGACAAAGCCAAGATTTATTTTTGGTATTAGGAATAGGACACCCTAAACATACAAGGACACACTTAAATTCACTGACAGATAGTCAAATGTAGAAATATTAAAGAAATCTTATTAGCACATTTGTAAGATTAGGAGGAAATTCTGAGCATATGTATAAATATATATAATATCACTGGAGCAGGCCTGAATATTCAGTCAAAAAGTAAAAGACCATTTTTGAAATTTTAGCCCAAAGTCTTTTATAAGTAAAATATTGAACTTAGTAATCCACTCCTAGAAACCTGCAATGAAAATTACCACAGCAATCATAACACTGTCCTATGTTCTCATTTTCTATTTTAATAATAATATTTTCAGTCACAAGAGTCAGGTTGATGTCCTCAAGTGAAACCTAGAATTGAAATAATTGCATAGATAATTTAGACTAAACATATTTTCCTTTACCTGAGACTTCCATATCATTGAGATTTCTTTTGATTGGAATCATGTGAATGCTATCCATCTTCTCAAAACATAAGCATTATTTGCACATTTAATGGCTAACAACAGCATCTGGAAAAGGCTCCTCTGTGGAGTTATTTATTCACTTCCATATTTTAAAAGGGATTTGAGGAAGAAAAAAATCTGGATTTCATGCTACATTTCCAACGTATATTGTGACATGAAACTAGAAGCTAACAGTTTTGCTACAGACATTTGCCCAGTGACATTTAACCAGGTATAAGTGAAAACATACTTATGGTGAAATCATCATAATTAATGATGATAGAAATTCTAGTAAATATGATCATTCTATTTCCCGAGGTGTGGTTTCAAAATTTAACACAAGATAGTAAGCATAAGCACAATAATTTGATTACTCATTTTACTAGTTGGAATTCTCCTTAGATCAATTTCTAACAGGATTTGGATTACTTTGACTCCATTGATCTATAAGTCTTCACTCTCAATAACTATTCCAATGTTGGTAATGAAAGTACTTAGGTAGTCACACTTGCACCATTCCTTGAAATCTTGCCCATTAGTTTGCTTGAACCTCATAAAATATTAACTTGTGTTGTGTGCAGTAAGGAGACCA
Source organism: Orcinus orca (assembly GCF_937001465.1). Classification (NCBI taxonomy): domain Eukaryota; kingdom Metazoa; phylum Chordata; class Mammalia; order Artiodactyla; family Delphinidae; genus Orcinus; species Orcinus orca. Next base: position 140,435,505 of record NC_064559.1, read on the forward strand.
ATAAAACACCAATGTGTGGTGACTAAACCATTAAAAAATGTCTTAGCACCCCTTCTATAATATTCTGTGACTTATAGGAATTTCAGATTTGTCTGTTTTTAACAAGTATGAAATATTCTTTGTTCTTAATATAACTTCTTCACACTCTTTGAGAGAGAAATTGCCCATACATGCAAGAAAAAAAAAAAACCCACTGGATTCTGGTTTACTAATTTATTTTAAGAAATAAATTTGGAGAAAATTCTGCTTATTTCACTTCCTTACTTTATCTATTAGTAATCAACAGGTGATTGCCATTAGCAGCCAAAGAACGAAAACAGTGTTCCATTAATCTTCAATGCCTAAGAAATAAAAGGCTCTCCATTAGAATGTATAAACAGAAAATCGATGCATGTTAAACCAACTTTCTAAGGTACAGCTTCTCTTAGATACCAAATTTGGATAAGGAAAAACAGAATTATCCTTGAACAAGATGAAAAACTACAAAATATAGAATTGAAGGATTTCTATTTAAAACTCAAATTAGTCTGCTAATTATGGCCACATTACCAAACTAAACTGAACCCAGTGAAGTAAAGGGAGGAATCTATTTATAACCAAACCAAACCAAAACAAAACAAAAAAAAGCTAGAATTAGCAAGCAAAAATTAGCAGGTTTTCTACTTCTACCACCATCTTTTGTTCCAGAGATTGATGGGTCCCCTCTTCTGAGTGAGCCAAAACAAAAAAACAAATATAAGAAACAATACACCCAAATATATGAAGTTGAGTGGTAAGCAAGTTTCCAGGAAAACCTAGTCAATACCTCATAGTCATTTCAAACTTTCTATGGAAGTGTTCAAATGCAGATTCCACTTGATGAATAGAATTCAATAGCGGTTTGAAAACAGGTATATATCTAATTGGGCACTTTGTGGTGATTGAATGGATCCAAACTGCCAATGTCTCTGAAAAGAGAAAGGTAAATAAAGAGAACATAACCATTGTCATTGACTATACATGCTGTGATTGGATTATCTTGTACCCAGTTTCAGACCTTGAAGCATTGAAGGTATGAAGAATTCTTGAGAGAGAGAGGAAAGAAAGTGATAGCTTTAACTTTTAAAATGCAAAGCATGACTTTTTCAAATTGCTTACCAGCTCCCAGTCCTCACTACTGCCCACCTCCCTCCCCCTTATTCTAGATAGAATGTCAGCCATGCTCCTCTTACCCAGCTGTTTTAGGTAGGTAAATGTTTTAGTGCCCGTTGGATCTCTCTAATCTGCAGAAGAATAAAACAGAAAAACAACTTTAAAATAAGCAACCACACCTTTAAAAATCTTTGTTTTGTGACAAAGTATCTTTATAACTTTGTATTCAATATATGAATTGCTTTAGATTTAAGCATTAAGTCATTTCATATTTTAACCCAGTCACCAACTCACTATTAAATCTTAATATTAAAGGAGCACCTCAATTTCGCCACCTGTTTACCTACGCTGACACTGGACAGGGAGTGAGTTATGGGAGTAAATGTATATAAAGAGCTCTGAGATGCTTTAGTAAAAAAATAATATAGATACATGAAGTATATTGTAAATATTGGAAAAAAACAATACAAATGTCCCATTTCTGTAATAATTGACAGGTTGATAGGCTAAACCATAATTTTAGCTTCATTCAAATTTGCAATAAAAATGAGATCCAATCTAAATCTCTTAAATAGAATATGTAGAGCTTCAGTGGTAATGATGTTCTTAGATTTCCCATTTTTATATGATATTTGAGAGATCACATAGCATACTCAGTGGCATTGATTCTGGGAGAACTCAATTTCTACACGTCATTCAACTCTTCATCAAGGTTACAAGAAAGGTGGAAAAATAGATCAAAAGAGACTAAAGGAAGTCGATAGCTTGGCATAAAATGCCACACAGCTATCCGCTTAGGGCATAAGTCAATATAGTTGTGCATTGTTCATTCCCCTTGTTAAACAAGAAAGGAGAGAGAAACTTCAAGTTAGGAGATTTCAGAACATTCATATCTTTTATAACTTCTCTTTGCAAATCTTTATGGACAAATGTGTTTTTTATTAAAATATGAACACTCGAATTTCAAATGCACAAATTATTCCTTTAAACAAAATGATCCTTATACCCAAACATTTGTAAATGTTACCTCTTAAAGGCTAAGAATGTTGTTATGATCTTGCTCACCTATAGAATATTCTCTGAGTCAAGAGTTCAGAGTAAGATGTGCATACCTGTCTTGACTTAAGTGGTCTATAGAGAATTGGATCAACGGTATGCCAAGGTCTCCACTGCAGGTATTGTTTTGGCAAACTTTCACAGCTTTGGTTCTTAGCTTATAGCTTTCTGTAAAAACCTGGAGTAGAATAGGAATATAAATACTCATATTCTTTTATCTAAGTCTTTTTTATTATATTATTAATTCTATTCTGATATCAAACTGTATGAAAGCTTTTACTTTTTTTTTTTTGGTCCTATTTAAATTAACAGATTGGTTAATTACTACTGTAGCAATAATAATCACACTATTTTTTCATTTCTGCATTTTTTTGAAATTAGGTTTCAAATGAATGTTCCTCATTTGATAACAATAATTAAATCTGGAATAAGTGTAATGAATCAGTGTGCCTGTCATGTTGATTAAATAGGGATTTTTGGTATGTATTCACTTTCTATTGCTGCTGTGACAAATCACCATGAACATATGGCTTGACACAACACAAATGCATTATCTTATAGTGCTTTAGGTCAGACTTTTGATGTAGTTCTTACTGACCTAAGATACAGGTATCAGCAGAGCTGTATTACTTTCTGGAGACTCTAGGACAAAATCTCTTTCCTTGCTTTTGCCAGCTTCTAGAGGTCTGCATTACTTGGTTTGTGGCCCCCTTTTAGATATTCAAAGCTAGCAACATAAGGTCAAGTTCTTCTCATGCTGCCATATTTCTGTTTCTCTGAAGTCAAGAAAGGTTCTTGCTTTTAAGAATTTGTGTGATTAGATTGGGCCCACTTGGATAATCCAGGATAATCTCCCCATCTCAAACTTCTTAACTTTAGTCATATATGCAAGTCCCTTTTGCCATGTAAAGTAACATATTCACAGGTTCTGGAAATTAATTCATGAATCATTATTCTTTCTACTATATAATAATGGTCAAATTTTGTCTGGACATTAATTATATTGATCTTTTAAATAATCAGCAGTGTCATGATCGTGTAGCCTACCTTTGTTCCTAACCATGTATTTGAAAACAAGAACTTCCCAACATTTCCAAAGTAATTCCAGATCTCTTAAAGTAAAAAAAGAACCTCTATTATTTAAATATTTCAGCTTTGAGCTTTTTAAATTTCAATAAGAATAAAAAAATGGATAAATACTATTATTTTGGAAAACAAGCATATTATCAGGATATATTTAAGCATTACAAGAAGAGAAGGACTGGGTTTTAGCCTGCAAATGTAATGCATTGTGTCTTCTTCAGCATGTCTCTTCAGCTCTTCAGGCAGTAGTTCCTCACACACGAAGCAAGTAAATTGGATTATGTGATCTCTTAAAATCTCTTGAATTACAAAATTCTATAATTTCATCACTTCATGAATACTATTAAAACACTAGAGTTGGATGGAGATAACACTTCATATGGAATGGTGGAGTGAGGCTTCCATAAATCTACTTCTCACTAAAAGCAATAGAAAATTAGTAAAAACTGGCAAAATCAACTTTTTCAAACTCTGGAAGTTAGCCAAAGACTTGTAAAAATATGAGGAGTGTTTATTCAAGAAAAATTGCTGACTTTTGGTAAGAGCAACAGGGTTTGTGGCATTATAACTTTACCTTTTCCCATCGCACTCTCCTCAGCCTTGCAAAACTTGAAAATCAGCAGCTTTGCAACTATAGTAACTGTGAAAACCAGAAGCTATGTAAGTATTGGAAGGGGAAAACTAGGTTTGGACCTCAAAAGGTCTATCCTTAGAGTATTGTCACTTTTTGATCTATTTGACAGCTCCCTGGAAAAAAACCATTTATATCATATTGTCCTTATTTTACCTGATTAGGAATTTCCTTAAATAAAGAAAATACCTATCCCCAAAGTGTTTGTGGAAATTTTTCAGCAAAAATTGTTTAACATGGGAGCTGCTTAAGGCTGCAGTATCAGTTTAGGTTAAATAAGAACTTGGCTAAAAATTTAAAAGGAAGATCTGGTGAACAAGATGTCCATAGGGGTTTTGAAAAGCTCTGACATATTTATGGAGTTCTAAAAGTTCATACACATATGCAGGGCTGGGTGCATGTCCAGGAAAAGACTGAGAAGGTCTCAATCTCTCACCACTAACAGATTTTGAGGTCTTGCCCAAGTAAGAAGTAAAGAATATGTAAGGTTGTAAAATTCCTGAGTGTTGATCATAAGTCCCAACAAATAGAGCTTCTCAATAAAGAGTGAAAGACTTGTTGGTTCAAGGAAATTAAGGAAATATCTGACTGATCATTAATTGATCACTAAGTTAACTAAGGAGAAATTTCAGTGACTACATGCTACAGGAAATGCAAACTTTACAGAATTAGCTCAAGAAAATCATTAACTAACTAAACATGAGCTGCAGTATTAGCAACAAAAACAACAACAAAATAGCCACAGCATCAATCAAACCCTGGGAGCAGGATTTGATTTCCAGTGTTGCCACATTACAATATCTCAAAGGTCTAAAATGTCCAGCTTTTGGCTAAAAAAAATATGAAATTTATAAATAGGAAAGTATGACCCATACATTGGGAAAAAAGCAGTATACAGAAACTGTCCCAGAAGGTGTCTAGATGTTGAACTTCATTAACAGAGACTTTAAATCACTCACTATAAATATGAAGAAATAACTAAAATAAGCTACGTCTAAAGAATTTAAATGAATTATAACCACAATGTCTCACTAATGTTATATATTAATAGATAGAAATTATAAAAGAAGAAGCAAATAGAAATTCTAAAGTTGAAAAGTACAATAAATAAAATGAAAAAGTCATTAGAGGAATTCAACAGAAGATTTGGGCTGGCAGAAGAAAGAATCAATGAACTTGAAGTCAGGTCAATTGAAATTATCTAGTTTGAGGAACAGCAAGGAAAAAGAAGGATAAAAATTAGAGTCTCAAATCTTTTTGGCATACCAACAATTGTACTAACCTATGCATAACAGGAGTATGAGAAGAAAAGGGTTAAAAAAAAAAAAAGGAGAAGAAAAAATAACTGAGGAAATACTGACTGAAAATTTCCCAAATTTGATCATAAAAAGAAAAATAATTATTCTACATATCCAAGAAGCTCAACAAACCACAAATACATTAAACACTAGGACAACAACACCATGGCACATTATAGTCAAGCTGTCAGTAACCAAAGATGGAGCATCTTGAAAATAGCAAGAAAAAATAACACACCAGGTACAGAAGATCTTTAATAAGATCTTTCATTGACTTTTCATCAGAAAACATGGAGAATAGAGGCAATAGGGTGGCATTCAAAATGTTGAAATAAAAAGACTGTCAACCATGAATTCTGTATCCAGAAAAACTATACTTCACAATGATAGACATAAACAGAGACTGTGTCACTAGCAAACCTGTCTTATGGGAAACACTAAGGGGAGGCCTTTAGGATATTTTGTAAGGGCACCAGATGGTAACTCAAATCTTCACAAAGCAAAAAAGAACCCAGTAGGGTTACCATATTGGTAAATATGAATTACAGTATAAATGTATTTTTTGTTTATAACCCTTTTCTTCTCTTATTTAAAACTCAAGTGGAGCAAAGCAATATTTATAAAATTTTGTTGATGGGCTTAAAATGTTTTATACAGTTTAAGGGGATGAGGAAGGGGGTGAGGGATGTGAGGAATGAGGTGAGATCAGAGCTTTATTGGAGTAGAGTTTCTGTATACTGTTGAAATTGTCAGTATTAATTTAATGTAGCTTGTTTTAAATTAGGTTGCTAACTTAATATTCAGGTAACAACTAAGAAAACAACTAAAAATATTGTAAATGTAACAACAAGGAGATTACATGGTACACTAGAAAATATCTATTGAACAAAACCTAAGGCCGTGATGAGGGATAGATAGAGAAAGTAAACTGTGGAAATCAATTAGCAAAATGACAGATGTGAAGCCTTATTTATCAGTAATTGTATTAAATGTAAAGTCATTAGACATTCCAATTAAAACACAGATTGGCAGAAAGGACAAGAATTCATGATCCAACTTGTACATATGTAACAACCATACTTTAGATACAAATAAAAATAATAAAATGATTGCAAATTAAAATAGATTCAAAGACATAGAAAACAAACTTATGGTTACCAAAGAGGAGAAGGAGAGAGAAAGGGGCAAATTAAGAGTATGGGATTAACAGATAGAGATTACCATACATAAAATAGATAAACAACAAGGATTTACTGTGTAACATAAGGAATTATATTCAATATCTTGTAATAACCTATGATGGAATATAATCTGAAAAAAATAACTGAATCATTTTGCTGTACATGTGAAAATAACACAATATTGTAAATTAACTTTACTTCAAAAAAAATAACAAAAATAAAAGAAGAAAAGATTAGAAAAACATATAGTCAAAGTAAAAATTGACAGAATTGAATAGAAATAGAAAATTCAACAATAACAGTTAGAGACTCAATTAATCCACTTTTAATAATGGATAGTACAACAAGGCTTAAAATCAGTAAGAATATTATAAAATATCTAGACCAACAGAGAGCTATAGAAGACTCCACCCAACAAAAACAGAACATGCATTCTTCTTAAATGCACATAGAATGTCCTCTAGGACTGATTATATGCTAGGCCATAAAACAAGCCTCAATAACTTTAAAAGTATTGGAAACATACAAAGCATAGTCTCTGAACACATGGAATTTAACTAAAAATCGATAATAGAAGAAAATTTTGGAAGTTCACATGTATATGGAAATTAAACAATATGCTCTAAAATAACCAATCAAAGAAGAAATCACAAGAGAAATTTGAAAATACTTTGACATGAACAAAAACAAAAATACAACGTATCAAAACATATAAGGTGCTACAAAACCAGTGCTTAAAAGGAAAAGTAGAACAGTAAATGCCTATAATTAAAAATAAAAAAGAAATTAATCAACAAACTAAAAAACCGTCTTAAAAATTGGGGTGTGGGGGAAGCAAACTAAATATAAAGAAATCAGAATAAAGGAGATATTGGAGCAAGAATGTACAACACAGAGAATAGAAAAACAATAGATAAAATCAATAAGTCCAAAAAGTTGTTCTTTGTAGCATCAATAAGTTGATCAACTTTTAACTAGACTAAGAAAAAGAAAGATTAAAATTAATAAAATCAATATTATAAGAGGGGACCTCACTGCTTTTCTTTAAAAATTTTTTTTGAAAGAAATATTTTGAATAGCCATATGCCAACAAATAAAATAACTTAGATGAAATGGAAAAATTCCAAAAAAAATACAAAAAAACAAAATTGACTCAAGAAGAAAGCAAAAATCTGAAGAGACTTAAACCAAGTAAGGAGATTGAACAAGAAATTTGAACATTTCCCACAGGAAGAGCCAAGGCCCAGAGCACATCACTGATGAGTTCTATCAAACATATAAAGAATAATGAATATCATACTTTCAAATACAGAGAGGAGGACTGAGTACTTCTCAACTCATTATTAGTTTGATACCAAAATCAGGCAAATACATCACAAGAAATGAACACTAGACAGCTAAAATATTTCTTATGAATAGCAACAAAATTCCTCACAGAATACTAGCAAACAAAATCTAGCAACATATAAAAAAACATTATCCACCAAGACCAAAAGGGAATTATCCCAGGAATGCAATTCAAGGTTGTTTCAACTTCCAAAAAAAAATCAATCAATACATTGAACCATATGTGGTGGGTGCAATGGTGGCCCCTCCAAAAAATATGTCCATATCTCAGAACATGTGAATGTAATATTATTTGGCAAAAAGGATCTCTATATCAAGCCAAAAAGTTTATGGTATGTTGTTATAGCAATGTTAGGAAAATAATACACAATATTAATATAATAAAAAATAAATCCCATATGGTGGTTTCAATAGATACAGAAAAAGTGTTTGAGAGTATGCCACATCCTTTTATAGAAAAAACACTCCACAATCAAGGAAGAGAAGGGAACTCCTTCAACCTGATAAAAAGCATCATATAAAACATCGGCATATACACACTACCAAATGTACAATAGTTAGCTAGCGGGAAGCAGCTGCATAGCACAGGGAGTTCAGCTCGGTGCTTTGCAATGACCTAGAGGGGTGGGATATGGAGGGTGAGAGAGAGGCTCAAGAGGAAGGGGATATGGGGATATATGTATGCCTATGGCTGATTCATTTTGTTGTACAACAGAAACTAACACAGTATTATGAAGCAATTATAGTCCAATAAAGGTATATTAAAAAAAAAAACCATATAGCTAACATTGTACCTAATAGTGAAAGACTGAATGCTTTCTTCCTAAGTTCATGAACAAGATAAAGACATCTGCTCTCATCACTTCTATTTAACATATACTGCAGGTTTTAGTCATAGGAATTAGACAAGAAAAATGAAGAGGCAAAGCCATCTTTATTTTCAGGTGACAAAATTTGTATATAGAAAATCCTAAAAAAATCACTAAAAAAGCTATTAGAACTAATAAACAGGCTCAGCAAAATTGCAAGGTACAAGATCATTGTACAAAAATCAATTTTATATCTACACACTAACAATGAACAATTAAAAATAAAACTAAGTCAATTCTATTTATAATAGTATCAAAAAATAAAATATTTAACAATCCGTTCAATAAAATAAGTTTAAGACTTGTACACTAAAAACTACAAAAAAGTTTAAAAAATTAAAGATCTAAATAAATGAAAGATCATGCCACATTTATGGATCAAACATTTAATATCATTAAGATGAAATTATTTCCCAAATCAATCTATAGATTTAACATAATTCCTATCAAAATTCCAACTGCCTTTTTAAAAAAAGAAATTGACAAGCTGATCTTAAAATTCACATGGAAATTGAAAGAACCCAGCCAAATATTCTTGAAAAAGAACCAAGTTCCTGGACTCACACTTTCTAATTTCAAAACTTACTACAAAGCTGCAGTAATTAAAACAGTGTGATACTGACCTAAAGATAAATAGATCAATGGAATAGAATTTAGAGTCCAGAAATAAACTCTTCCATTTATGATGAATTGTGTTTTAACAATTACTGCAAGACATTTTAATGTAAAAAGAATAGTCTTTTCAACAAATGATGTTGAAGCTATTGAATATCCACATGAAAAAAAAGAAATTGGACTTCTACCCTACATCATATATAACAATGAACTAAAAATGGATCATAGACATATATGTAAGGGGTAAAAATATTTTAGAAAACCTTAGAGAAAAACGTAGAAGTAAATATTTATGACCTTGGGTTAACTAATGGTTTCTCAGACATGACCCTAAAAGCCCAAGTGAGAAAACAAGAACAGAATAATTGGACTTCAGCAGAATTAAATAATTCTGTGTTTTAAAGGTCACAAAAAAAGTCTAAAAATAACCCACAGAATGAGAGAAATATTTGCAAAACAATGACATACCATTTCACACCCACTAGGAAGACTACAAAAAAACAAAAAAAATCCCCAAAAAACAGACAATAACAAATGTTGGCAAGGATTTAAAGAAATTGGAACTCTAATACATTGCTAGTGGGGTTGTAAAGTTGTGCAGTCACTTTGGAAAGTAGTCTAACAATTCCTCAAACTGTTAAAGATAGAGTTACCATGTGACCTGACAATTCCACTTCTAAGTATATATTCAAATGAAATGAAAGCATGTATCTATCCAAAAGCTAGTACATAAATGTTCATAGTGACAATTCACAATAGCAAAAGGTAGAAACAAATTTTCACCAACAGTGAATGGATAAACAAATTGTGGAATATCCATACAATGGACTATTCATTGGCAATAAAACAGAATGAAAGACTGAATGACCTGGATGAACCTTGAAGATATAACACAAAGTGTAAGTGAAAGAAGACAGTCACATATTATATGATTCTATTTATATAAAATGTCTAGAATGAACAAATTCATAGGGACAGAAATTAGGTTAATAGTTGTCTGGAGCCGGGCAATTGGGCAGATGTGGAATGACTGCTAATAAGTATGAAGTTTCTTTTGTGGGTGATAACATGTTCTAAAATTAGATTGTCATAATGATTGCACAACTCTAGAAATATGTTTTTAAAAAGCCATTGAATTGTACACTTTAAATGGGTAAATTTAATATTATGGGTTTTTTTTAAAGATTTATTGTTTATTTAATTTATTTTTGGTAGCATCGGGTCTTAGTTGTGGCATGCTGGGTCTTCCTTGAGGCATGCAGGATCTTTCGTTGCAGTGCAGGGGCTTCTCTCCAGTTGTGGTGTGCGGGTTTTCTCTCTCTAGTTGTGGTGTGCAGGCTCCAGGGCACGTGGGTTCTGTAGTTTGTGGCACGCAGTCCCTCTAGTCGAAGCACGCGAGCTCAGTAGTTGTGGTGCACAGGCTTAGTTGCCCCGCAGCATGTGGGATCTTATTTCCCTGACCAAGGATTGAACCTGCGTCCCCTGCCTTGTAAGCCTGAATCTCTACCACTGGACCACCAGGGACAAACATTGGATAAATTGAATAGGATCCTTAAAGGGAAATATAAATAAAATGTTAATGGGGAAAAGGTGCAACCAGATATTTTTATTGAGGGACTCATGCTTCCCTTGATCTTGTAATATTCTTGTAAGACTGATAAATGTTAATATTCAAAGAAGGAAAGTAAAAATATTTCATAAGGTTGGGGGGAGTAGAATGGCAAGGTTTTGGATTGCTTATAGAAGATGAATAGTCTGATTTGGCAGATATGTTGAATATGAGGAAGTTACTCATTACAGAATGAAGCATGGAAAAATGGTTTAAAAACCACAGGGTGGAAAGACTAGAATCCTAGAGAAAGGAATATATTCCTTAGTTCAGGAAGTTACAAGAATAACCTAGATGCAAAGCAAAAGCTGCAGGCATCCATTTTCTTTTAATCTCTAAATCCCTTAGATTAAGAAGATAGGAAAAGACAAGAGTACCAAGGAATTGTGGGTCTTTAATATCATAAATCACTGTCATCAGTTGATCTTCTGAGAGAGTAGGACTTATCCACTAGTTATCTGAAGAAAAGACTGGAGGAAAGAACATGAAAGAAAAGTAATTGCCCAGTTCTGGGAGACAAGGATCACCCTTCCTACAGCAAAACAAAAGTCATTTATGTAGCAGACACATTTGTGATGCAAAGGATGGTTGTCCTATGTTGTAAACAGAATCTGAGGTCCAAGTTCATCATATAGCACTTATGTGTCCACAGCCAAGTCATTTAACCTTGTAAGCAACCATTATTACACATGCAAAATTTTATAATATCAACTACTCTATGTTTTTCAGAGGCTTAACAGCTTAACACAATGCCACGCTCCTACTATAATTAATAATAATCACACATATTTCCAACTGCCCTTGGCAAGATCATCATGTCCAGTCACCCTACACAGATGTCACAATACAGGCTGCAGGAGAACAACCATGAGAAGGCTATTATCAGAAATGATTATCCAGCTTCTTCTAATGGCCAGTATCTCCAAAAGTCTCATTTAAGTAGGAAATGTAAATGTAACCCTATTAAAATTCTGAGTGAGATATGTAACTTCACTTTCACCACTTTTGGTAAAATGGTACTGAGGTCCTAGTTTATGCAATAATAAATGAGAAAAAAAGAAAGAGTGTGCTAATTGGATAAAAAAAAAAACCACCATTTTTTAGTTGCTATGATTTTTTACCAAGAAAATCTAAGAGAATCAATAGATAAGTAAATCTAGCAAATAAATTTGGCATAAATAGGAAACACAAATCAATATCTTCCATATACTGTCAATAAATATATATGAACTATAAGAGAAAAAAATAACATTCACAACAGCAATGAAACATATCTAGGAATAATTCTAAAAATATATTTTTCTCAAAATATATTTTCCTTGATAAAATAAAAGATTATAAAGAGAAATTAAAGAAAATGTAAATATATGAAGAGATATGTCACGTCTATGGATGGAAAGGTAAAATTTTCTAGAGATATCAATTTTTTTCAAGTTAGTCCATAAGTGTAATGCAACACCAATCAAAATGTCTAGAGCAGTTTCATGAAATTTTGTAAGCCAATCCTGAAATTCATATACCAAAGAGCAAAAATAAAGAATAACAAGGAAGAGTTTCAATAATAATAGGGTGAAGGGACTTCTTCACTAGTAGCTAAAACATTTTAAGGCCTTAAAACTCAAGACATTATGCTATTTAACCTGGGATAGATGAACAGACCAGTAGAACTTTAAAAAGAGCCTAGATTTTTCACTTATATAATCTAGATATATGATGGAGATGGCAGAGGAGAAAACACCAGTTATTCAATAACTAGTTCTGTATCAATGATTATCTGCACCACATACTATATGGGAAAAATGGATTTTATTTGTAAAAGTGAATAGCAAAATTTTAGATTTCTAGAATAACTTAGAAGAATATCTTTTTCAACTGATAATATACACGGATTTTGAAACAAGACTCAGAAACCACAGTCGTGAAGGAAAATATTGATATATATGGCTATATTAAAAAAAAGCAATAGTAACAATAAGAAAAGTGATGTTAATGCACCATGAACATACATATAGCCTGGGAGAAGATATTTGCACACCATATGATCAACAAAGGAATAATATTCAGAATATATAAAGCATTTCTGTAAGTCAATAGCAAAAGACAATACAATCAAAAAAGAGGCAAAGGATTTAAAGAACATATTACAGATAAGGTTGTCTTCCCTTGAAATTAGAGAAATGTGAATTTAAAAGTACAATGTTATACTCAACAGATTGGAAAAAAACAAAGATCATATGGGGAGAATGTGGAAAAACGTAGATTTATATCTCAGAAAATAGATAGGTAAATAGTCATATTAGTAAGAAATTTGACAATATGCAGGAAAACCAGAGTATACCTACCTTTCAGTCTAGTAACTCCACTCCTAAAAACATTCAATGCAACATTTCTACAAGGAAATACAAACACGACAATTCATTGCAATATTGTATACAAAGGTCAAAACTAGGAACAACTACCCTTCAATAGGAAAATGAATAGGTAAACTGTGGTGAATGCTTGTGATTGAATATCACAAAGCCATTAAACTGAAAAAATTAGAACTGTGCATATCCACGTGGATAAATTTCACAAATAACAAAATTGAATGAAAACTCAACTTAATCTATAAAATAATGTATTTAGTATGATTCACTTCATCTAAATTTGAGAACCTATAAATCGATAATATACATTATAGCCATACAAATACACAATAAACGTAGCAACACACATGGGGATAGTATATACAAAACTTAAGATGATGGGTGTGTCAAAGTAAGGAAGAAGGGCAAAATGGGATTGCAAAGAGATACATGTATCAATAGAATTTCCAAATACATCTGTAATGTTTTATCTCTTAAAAAGAAGTTCTGGAGAAAATATGACAAATATTAAAATTTTACAAAGCTTAGTATTGGGATACCAGCATTTATTAAAATATCCTTTAAACTTTTTGGTGTTTTGAAGTTTTCTATAATAAAAATAAAAAAGAACTCAGGTGAACTTTGAGCCTTTGAGGTGAGGAGAAAAGCAGTATTAAGGATATACAAGGAATTTTAAAATACCAAGAAAGGAGGTTGCAATTTTTAAGACCAAATACTGCTCCCTTCCAAAAAATAAAGATTAAAATAATAAATTTAGGAATCTTTATACTTTATTGCTTTGATCTCTAGTTCTAATCCAAATTTCTCAGTTTTATTATATTCTTCTTTCAGAATGTGATCCAAACTCTAGCATCTTTACTGAATTCTAGACATCTGTACATTTGTTTTTAAATGGACAGAATCTGGTTTTATAAATATCAAATGTACCAGGCCTCCAACAATTGGAATGTGGTAATAACAAGCCCTTTTACAGCTTATAGGGATTAATGTGTTGTTTTAAAGAGTTCAAATGTAGATTAAAAATATACAATATATTTGAGGTGGATAAGAAAGGATTCACCTTTGAAATATATTAGCCCAGACAATTGGGAAGATATTTCAGCCTCTGACTAAATGAAGATATACTGAACAAATTGGCTCAGTAGAAAACCATCACTGTAAGGGATAAGAAAAATGGTCTCTGGCACATGGAACTGGTTGAAGAGAATGTATATTTGTGCACTTGCCATGAGTCATTTGTGTGAGACAGCTCTATGAATGCCATTTGAGATCAGCTTTAACTCTGAAGTTTTTAAATTATATATATATATATATATATATATATATATATACCATCTATGAATTAGAAAGGGAAACTATTAATTTTCATTATCTAAGCATAGTGCATAGTATGTTCCTTAAAGTGTCTTAACACTTGGAGAGTCAATGAGTGGAGTGAATGAAAAACAGAATCCAAATTTAATAAGAAGTAAATTGAGTTCAAAGAATACAATGAGTTGTAGGAAATAGTTGTGCTGTGTTGTCTCTAAAGATGGATTAAATTCAACAGAAAAAGGACAGGCAATACCAACGATGCCAAACCAGAAAGCTAACAAGACAAGAGGCATGTGCCAGGTACAATTAACTCCCTGTCAGAGTTCATAGAATACACAGTGTTTTAATCCCAAAGTCTTTCTGAGCTCTGCTCTCAAAAAGGACATTGGGGCAATTGAGATTCATAGGCAACAGACACCCTCAAGTATAGAAACACAGGCATATTGACCTTAACTGCTTGTTTTGATGTAAAAGACTGGATAAAACTATCAATGAAAGATGATTTGCCCCATATCTCCAGAAAACAACTCTTTAATTGTGCAGTAAAAGTGCGAGAATGACAGTGAGAAAATCAGAAATCTTTTCTACGTCTCTTCTTAGATTTATGCTTTTTCACCTACTGTGAAATAAATATAAAGCAATACAATCACTCTGAGTGGCATTATGGAGCTTAGTTTATAAGTGCATAGAAGGCTTTGAATAAATTCTCAATGCAAAGGTAACATTACTTATTCATTTAGCGAATACTTTTACAGCCTTTACAATGTGCCAGGTTCTGGTGTAAAAGTTCTAGAAAAGTGGCTTGCTTAATTCTTATTACCACCCTATTAGGTGGGTATTATAATCTTCACCTTAAAGAGGGGAAACTGAGGTGAAATATGTAACTTGCTCAAAGTCACACAGCTGAACAGGCAGTTTATCCAAATCCATGATCTTAACCACTACTATATATCTTCTAAATAAGAAACCTGATGCTTACAGTTGAACTCTGAGAGGAAGTGCTATAAGGAAGGGTTTTGGCAATAAATGAAATGGGAAATGGGTAGAGATGTACTGGAGAAAAGAAAAACAAAAGATGGATATCATGGGGAAAAATGAAATGATTCTCCCTACCTTCTGGAGTTTTGCAAGAGTTTTATTTGTAGTCCAGAATAATAAGTCTTGGAAGCAAGATACCCAACTGTCATCCCTAAAATGTTTGAACATAAGACTGAAAAATGAATGCAAGGACTTCAAAGAAGGAGAAAAAGAGGCAAAACTTATTTACCATCTTCTGTCATGGTAATTATATCAAACAGTCATAATAATGGAAATTTAGCGATGTGGGTAGAGGGCTTTATTAGACTCCATTCTTAACCACTGAATTAATGTTGTTAAAACATTCTATTTAATAACTCATTAAATAATAGTTCTGATTTAAAATGCTAGAAAGGCTGGTATTTGGAGTAAAAAACACTATTTCAGAAATCACATGCTCTAAACAAACCAAACTATTCATAATATTCAGGTTCTTTCAGAGCAGTTATAGGAAATACTAACTTCACGTAAACCCGTATTAATCACACTCGCAATGAATTACTCTCTACTAGATGCTTCAAGGTTACTGAAGGAGTTAATAAATGTAGTTTTTGTTCAAAAAAAAGCTCACAGCATAGTATGTCAGAATTTTTACATGAATAAAGTAGGGAACAGTTCAAGAGTGAGTACAATGTAGTTTGTTATATATGGTACCCATAAAGCCTGCAGGTATTGGACACAACTAGAATGAATGAAACTGTTTCTTAAAGGAAATAACATGGTCATTGGAGGAAATACTGAATTTAAGTTAAAAAGGATGAGAAACAAGATAGAAAGAGTAAATTTGAGCAATGATGATATAGAGTGTGGGCTCTAGAAGTTGACTTATTTGGTTCTAACACTATATACATGAACTTGAGCAAGTAATTTAACTTGTTTCTTGTCTTTCAAATAGAGATAATAATAGCAACTGTTTCAAAAGATTTACATAAGATTTAAAAGAGGCCAACTTAATATTGAGAATCAAGAACAGTGATAGCAAGAAGGGTATTAATAAATGTTAGCTGTTAATATTACTATTAAAACTTACAGAAGAATAAATATGAAAGAAAATTACAAGATGGGTTTATAAGTTATTACCATTTTGATTCATGATCATTAATTTCACAAACTTCAGTAAATTCATGATCATACAATGGAAACTGCATGTAGCTAGAAGAAATACAGTGAGTTTAGCAAAGATTAATCTAAAAAAAAAAAATCAAATGAGCAATACAAGGCCCATTCATGCACTTTCCTTCCTCTCCACTCCAGTCCTTTTTATGCACATGAGCTGAGAATCTCAGTACAGGGGAAGGAAGAAAGGGGGAGGAGAAATAGTAAGTCTAAAGAGAGAGCAAACTTGAACAGTGCTGAAACAGAATATCCAAACAACTGTCAAATGTATAAGAAGGCCGTTTTATTAACCAGATGCTACCAGGTCCAAGAAAACACAGAAGAGCGTCCCCATCACGACACGTTGCTTTGCTTTGACAGGTCTGATTTATGAAGCAGATGATTTGTTATTTATTGATCAGAGACTGATTCTACTCACAGAGTTAAGAAGAAGCTTGATAAAAGGCAAGCATGCATCTCATTTGGTTACAAGCAAAAATATTGTCTATTGGCTTGCTGTGTCAACTGACTTTGACGCTACAACATCCAGATGTTCAACATGTGCAAACTTCAGAAACAAAACAAAACAAAACAAAACAAAACAAAACAAAATAGGCCTCTCCTGCCACAAAAGAGAGAAAAACATTCAAAACATGTTCCATAGAAAAAAGAATTCATCAGGACCAAAGAATATAGACTGAAATGCATTTTTAATAGAAAATAAGAAAGATTCACTGTATTGTTTTTCATTATTTCATTTATTTAATGATTATTTATTGAGGGGTCTCTATGTTTAAGTCATGTGGGAAGCACTGTCTTGACACTTAAAATGTCCTATATACAAATTCAGAGTTCCAGGAAATTACTAGCTCACATAAATTTTTACCAAAATGCTCAAAGCAAGCCTGATACCTTTTCATCTTCTACAATATCAAAGCTTCTATTAAGTTAATTATTTTTCACTCTTGGTATCATAACACAGTTGCCATTTGTTCTTTCTTATTCAGGAAATTCCTTCAGCTTTGTTTTTCTCTCCAATCAGTCCAGCGGAAAGCTACGTATAACTGGGTTTTGAGATAAGACACATGATTACTTAGTCTGGAAGCATGGAACATTTTATATTCTAGTTTAGTGTACTTTAATTACAATGCTAATTTTGCACAACATGAGTTGTGCCACATGGTGATTTTGTAATTTTCCAAAAGCTATTAATGATCAAAAACACTAACCTCTACTTTGTCACTTGAGGGTTTATGGATTCCCCCCCCCTTTCCTAAGCATGCTCTAAAAACAGGAAAGAGAAATATCTTATCATCTGAAGTTAGGTGTTAAATCTTTTTCATTTTTTTTTTCCAAAAATTTTTCTGGGAATGACCTCATCCAAGATGGAGTGATAAATATGTTTGAGGGTAATTTAGTCTTTCAATTCATTTCGGTTAGTATTAGAAAAACAGATTTTCTCTTCTGTCTCACAGTTGTCTCAGCAATAGATGGCATGAAGTTATTGCCCAGGTCTTCCAGTTTAACAAAACTAGTTAAACAAGCACCACATCATGGATAATACAGTCATTATCATTATAAGAGCACTAAATTGTAAAGTTGATAGCAAGAATCTTAGGCAATTATAATGAGCTGCCGCATTTGCAGTACTGTCACACAGAGGCTTGCCTTCAAAAACAAAATTTCTCAGAAACCAGAAATTCACCAGTTTGTTTGTCTTGCTCATAAAGTACAGCAGAATATGGTGCAAAGTACATGGGCTATGGAATTAGACAAACTTGGATTTCATTCTCAGTTCTGCCTCTTAAAGTAGCATCCATTAACCTCTCTGAATCTTTTCTTTCTATTGGTCAATTTGTGATTGTGGTTCCTATACCTAAGGTTTGTTGGATTGATGTTGGGTTTAGAAGATGTGTTCTAACAAGATAATCTTACAACATGGTTAGAAGCATGCTGGCCTCTGGTAAATATTTAAAAGGAAAAATCTTAATTTCTTTTTCATTACTGGCCTTATAAGTCTAAGAAGATTAAGTGGATAATTGAGAGTGTCAAAGAAAAGTCAAAACAATCAGAATTTTTTTTGTTGCCATATTAAACAGCATTTGTTTTTCTGAAGAAGAATATTGCCCTTCATTAGTCCACAATTTGATTGGATATAAAATCACCCAAAATTCAGAATTTGGTTATTGTGTCTCTGGAGGGTAAGCTAACTTACATCTAATTTATTTGAAAGTTAAATGAATGCCAAAAAAAGCTCTATACAATATTATTTGTTATTTTTGTACTTTGAAGTTAATTTGCTAGTAAATATAGAACACAAAAGATCACTTTATTAAAGATTTTTCTTTAGTTGTCCATACCCATTTATTCATTTATTCATTCAAAGCATTTATTGAGTACCTATTTTGTGTCAGACAAAACAAAACAACAACACTATCTTTTGAACATTGTGAAATATTGCTTAAGTTGGATGGCATACCTGACCTCTTAATTTGAGTACATTCATTTAATATTGTAACTTGAGCATCAGGAGGGAATTACTACCCACTGTGGGCAGGCACTCTGCTGTTTGCTTTTCCTGTGGTATCTCATCTAATCTTTAAAATAACCTTATAAGGTCAGTGTTACTTTCCACATTTTACAGATGAGGAGTTGAAGTTAACGAAGTTAAGTTCTACAAGTTTAAGATGATACAATTAGTGGCAAAGCTGAGTTTGAGCTCAGATTAAGGCACTAAAGCCATATCTTTTTTCACCAGGCCTAGGAACAGCAGGGTTTCTACTATTGCGAGAGAGAAGGCAGAAAGTGTTTGTAATACTTTTAGACAATAAGTGTCTAGAGTTTCAGAAAATTTAAATGTGAAATAAATTGGAGAAGGATAAAAATGTCTTTATTCAGAAATTCTAATTCAGTAAAATATATTATCCTGTGCTTCATACTTTCAATTATACTTTTCTTATAATTTATTATAGAAATAATCCCTGAACATATGGAGTTTAGTAGAGTACAACAGTTTAATTACCAAATGTTCACTGACTACTATCTGGACATTCAATAATATAACATTCAAATTTTGGTTATGTAAAAATGAACAAAAAGATCTTTAATGTATAGTATCTGAAATTTTTCTGATATGTGGATTATTTGATCTGAGTGATCAACACATGGGAGTGAGTCACTGGCTAGAAAATTTGTGGCATTGTTGTCACTTGCTTCTAGTGGCAAACATATTTTCAGAAGAATATTTTCAAATTTGGAGTTGTTGAAGTTATTTGGAGTCATTCATTGCAAATATCAAGGGTGGCTGTATGTAGCATAGCATAGCACTAATATAGGTCCTATGGAGGATGCAAAAACAGTGTGAGGTGTAGGCCCCACCTTCAATAAATTTACCATCCAGATAAAATATAATTTTGAGGAAATACAGAAAAAAATTTATTTACACAGATAGATCTTTCACTTTTCAACCTACTTTTCACTTACCTTCTCATGTCACTTATCTTCTTCCTTTAATGTAATCATGTTACATGGCTATGTCTTTGACTACACTTTTCTCTCTTTGAAGGTAAAAGTCATAGAAGAATAAAAGATACAAAGTCACCCATCTTTGCATCCCCAATCTTCAACACAGTGTCCAGAATCTTATGAATTAATGAAGAACTTTATGGTTCTTAAATGGAATAACATCTGTGTGCATCTTCCTCTACCCATCAACTTATAATTTTATTAAAATAGACGCCATGCTTAAATTTCATTGTATTTCATTCTAAATTCCAAGTTCTGAAATAATTTACTATAGATATTAAGTGTTTAATAAGTATAATCTATCAATCATAGCTATTGAGAAGTCTCATTAAGATTAGTAGACTATGAAGAACACACAATTCCTATTTTTGCTTCCCTGTGTGGCCTTGAATTAATCATCTGATATTAGTCTCTACATTCTAGTTTACTTTCCCCTGAGGAGTTAAGAAGTTCAAAGCTGAGAATTAACTAAGTTATTATTAATTTTTAAACTTTTTATAATTAAATAATGCCATTAACCACAACCTGGGCATTACTCATCTGATCCTAGCATCTGATAGACCTAGAATTCATGCCTAGGGAGAAAAAAATCCAAAAAGACAACTTAGTTTTAACTCAAATCTTGAACAATAGAAAACAGATGAGTATAAAAAATCAAAAAGCCCAGAAAGTTCCATTTGCCATGCCATAGTATTCTACTCCCAAAGAAAATGTCATGAAGTGAAGCATCACATTTATATTCCTGAGAATAATATTATCGTACAAAAACTGATCCATTTTTTAAAGTATTTTTGAATTTGATCAAAGGTAAAATTTGAAAATAGCTTTTTACTAAGGAAAAGGACAGATTCTGCCTCCAGACTAAATATTCATTTTTTTAAAGAAAAAGTTAGCAAATACTGAAGGACTAAATAACATTTTTTATGGCATAAATTAGCAACACTAGTAACTATTCTATAGAAGACTGGTGGAAAATCTTTCAAATTCTCAGGCTATTATTAAATATTACATTAAGTGAGAATCAAACTAATCTAAAACATACATTACATGTCAAATTAAACCAAAACAATGTCATTGCAAATTCAAAACATGGCCAGAAACGCTATGGCTTAGAAAGTGCAATAAACCGTCACAGGGGGAATTCTATACATAAAGCAGATCACCAAATCTAAAGAAATAATACAAACTACAGAGGCAGCTCTCTGACAGGTTTCTCCCATTTTAATGAAACAAGTTTCAGTGGAAAACTTAAAAGATTAAAAACTCACAACAAAATAACTCCCATACATTTTTCTTAGGGCTGTCTCTACAGCCCTAAGTAGATGAAGTAGAGATTTGGCAGTTTTCCCATAATGGGATCAGTGGAGACAGTCAACCTAAATGGAACACAAAAGAACCTACATTTTCTATATTAGTTGTCTAGCTCAAGCCATATATTGGCTAAATGTTCATTTCATGTTGTAATAGGTAGACATATACAAATCCAACTATATTTGGCTCCAGAGTAATAATTTCCAGAAACAATACATCCAGCTTTAGCAACTCTCTGGCAATAAATTCCACCTCATTTTATTGGAATTATGTTATTTTTCATGGTTTAAGAAAATCTATGGAATAGTTTCAGAAGGATAGGTGTTAACTCTTTTTTAAATGTTTGGTATAATTCACATCCGGTCCTGGACTTTTGTTTGTTGGGAGTTTTTAAATTACTGATTCAATTTCAGTACTGGGAATTGGTCTGTTCATATTTTCCATTTCTTCTTGGTTCTGTCTTGGGAGATTTCTAAAAATTTGTCCATTTCTTCTAAGTTGTCCATTTGTTGGTGTATAGCTAGCTACTCATAGTAGCCTCTCATGACCTTTGTATTGCTGTGGTATCAGTTGTAACTTCTTTTCCATTTCTGATTTTATTGATTTGGACCTTCTCCTTTTTTTTCTTGATGAGTCTGGTTAAAGGTTTATCAATTTTGTTTACCTTTTCAAAGAATCAGCTTTTAGTTTCATTGATCTTTTCTAATTCTTTTTAGTCTCCATTTCATTTATTTCTGCTCTGATCTTTATGATTTATTTTATTCTACTAACTTTGGGTTTTGTTTGTTCTTCTTTCTCTAGTTGCTTTAGGCATAAGGTTAGGTTGTATACTTGAGATTTTTCTTGTTTCCTGAGGTAAGCTTGTATCGCTATAAAATTCCTTCTTAGAACTGCTTTTGCTGTGTCCCATAGGTTTTGGATTATTGTGTTTTCATTTTCATTTGTCTCTAGGTAATTTTTGATTTCCTCTTTGATTTCTTCAGTAATCCATTGGTTGTTTAGTAGCATGCTTTTTAGTCGCCACGTGTTTGTGTTTTTGCAGTTTTGTTTTCTTGTATTTGATTTTTTTAATACATTTATTTATTTATTTTTATTTTTGGCTGCATTGGGTCTTCGTTGCTGTGTGCGGGCTTTCTCTAGTTGTGGCAAGCGGGGGCTACTCTTCATTGCGGTATGCGGGCTTCTCATTGCAGTGGCTTCTCCTGTTGCAGAGCATAGGTTCTGGGCATGTGGGTTTCAGTAGTTGTGGCATGCAGGCTTAGTAGTTGTGGCACATGGGCTTAGTTGCTCTGCGGCATGTGGGATCTTCCCGGACCAGGGATCGAACCCGTGTCCCCTGCATTGGCAGACGGATTCTTACCACTGTGCCACCATGGAAGTCCCTCTTGTAGTTGATTTCTAACTTCATAGTGTTATGGTCAGAAAAATGCTTGATATGATTTCAGTTTTCTTAAATTTACTGAGGCTTGCTTTGTAGCCTAGCATGTGATCTATCCTGGAGAATGTTCCATGTACATTTGGAAAGAATGTGTATTCTACTGCTTTCAAATGAATGCTCTATAGATATCAAGTAAGGCCATCTGATCTAATCTTTAAAGCCTTTGTTTAAAAGTCATCTGATCTAATCTTTAAAGCCTTTGTTTAAAGCCTATGTTTCCTTATTTATTTTCTGTTTGGATGATCTGTCCATTGATGTAAGTGGAGTGTTAAAACTCCCCTTATTATTGTGTTACTGTTGATTTCTCCTTTAATGTCTGTTAACATTTGCCTTATATATTGAGGTGCTCCTATGTTGGGTGCATATATATTTACAATTGTTATATCTTCTTCTTGGATTGACCCTTTGATCATTACGTAGTGTCCTTCTTTGTCTCTTGTAACAGTCTTTATTTTAAAGTGTATTTTGTCTGATATAAGTATTGTTACTCTGGCTTTCTTTTGATTTCCATTTGCATGGAATAACTTTTTCCATCTCCTCACTTTCAGTCTGCATGTGTCTCTAGATCTGAAATGACTCTCTTGTAGGCTGCAAATATATGGGTCCTGTTTCTTGTATATATTCAGTCTATGTCTTTTGGTCAGAGCATTTAGTCCATTTACAGTTAAGGTAATTATTGATATGTATGTTCCTATTGCCATTTTGTTAATCATTTTGGATTTATTTTTGTGGGTCTTTTTTCCCCTTCATTTTTGCTCTCTTCTCTTGTGATTTGCTGACTACCTTTAGTGCTATGGTTGGATTCCTTTTTCTTTTTTGTGTATATAGATATTTTTTTGTGCTTATCATGAGGTTTTATACAGCAGTCTCTCTCTCTCTCTCTCTCTCTCTCTCTATATATATATATATATATATATATATGTATACATATACATATATATACGCTTGTTTTAAATTGCTGATTTCTTTATTTCAAATGTATTTTATATACCCTGTATTTGTACTCTTAGCCCCTCATGATTACTGTTTTTAATATATTTTACATCTAATTGTTTTGTGTATCTCTTAACTGCTCATTGTGGATGCAGATGATTTTATTACTTTTGTCTTTTAATCTCCCTATTAGTTGTGACCCTTTGTTTTTTACCTAGAAAAGTTCCTTTAGCATTTGCTGTAAAGCTGGTTTGGTGGTGCTGAATTCTCTTAGATTTTACTTGTCTATAAAGCTTTTGATTTCTCCATCAAATCTGCATGAGAGCCTTGCTGGGTAGAGTATTCTTGGCTGTAGGTTTTTCTCTTTCATCACTTTAAGTGCATCACACCACTCCCTTCTGGCCTGCAGAGCTTCTGCTCAAAAATCAGCTGATAGCCTAATGGGAGTTCCCTTGAATGTTATTTGTAGCTTCTCCCTTGTTGCTTTTAATATTCTCTCTCTATCTTTAATTTTTGTCATTCTGATTACAATGTGCCGTGTTGTATTCCTCTGCGGGTTAATCGTGTATGGGTCTTTCTGCACTTCCCAGACTTGAGTGACTCTTTTCTTCCCCAGGTTAGGGAAGTTTTCAGCTATTATCACTTCAAATATTTTTCAGGCCCTTTCTCTCTCTTCTTCTTCTTCTGTGATGCTTATAATGCAAATATTAGGACTCTTGATGTCCCATAGGTCTCTTAAACAGTCCTCATTTATCTTCATTCTTTTTTTTTTTCTGTTTCGTGGCAGTGATTTCCACTACTCTGTCTTCCAGCTCATTGATCCATTCTTCTGCTTCATTTATTCTACTATTGATTACTTCTAGTGTATTTTTAGTTTGTTATTGTAATTTTTAAATTCTGTTTGGCTGTTCTTTATATTTTCTAATTCTTTGTTAGAAACTTCTAATTTCTCACTCCATACATCCATTATTTTCCTGAGTTTTTTGATCATTTCTACGATCATTACTCTGATGTCTTTCTTGGGTAGATTGCCCATCTCCACATCACTTAGATCTTTTCCTGGGGTTTTATCTTGTTTCCTCATCTGAAACATATTCCTCTGTCACCTCATTTTGTCTAAATTGCTATTTTTATTTTTATGTATGTGGTAGGTTAGTTATGTTTCTTGAACTTGGAGAAATAGTCCTCTTTAGGAGATGTCCTATACATCTCAGCAGTGTATTCCACTCTCGTCACCCAAGGACCAGGAGCCAGCTGTTCCCAGGTATACTCATTGATGGGTGGAGCCGGGTCTTGGCCCTCTGGTGAGCAGGGCTGTGTCTAAGGGCATGTCTAGAGGTGACAATGGGCTCAGGAAGTCTTTAGGGAACCTGTCTGCTCGTGGATGGGGCTGTGTCCCCATCTAGTTTGTTGTTTTGCCTGAGGCATCCCAGCCCTGGAGTCTACAAGCTTTTGAGTAGGGCTAAGTGTTGGTGCCAAGATGTCAGCCTCCAGGAGAGATCACACAGAAGAATACTACCCAGTATGTCCATCACCAGAGTCTATGTCCCCAGGGTGAGCCACAGCCACCTTCTCCTCCACAGGAGACTCTCCAAGACCAGCAGGTAGGTCTGCCTCAAGCTCCTATCAAACTATGCTTTTGTCCTTGGTGCATGTGAGATTTTGTGTGCAACCCCTAAGGGTATAGTCTCTATTTCCCCCAATCCTATGGGGCGTCTGCAATCAAACCCTGCTGACCTTCAAATCCAAATGCTATAAGGGCCCCTCTTCCCACTGATGGACACCCAGGCTGGGTGCCATGACATAAGGTTCGGAACTCTCACTTCTTTAGGAGAACCTCTGTAATACAATTATTTTCCAGTTTGTGGGTCACCCATCTAGGGTGTTCTGGGATTTGATTATATCGCAAGTCCATCCCTTCTACCCACCTCTTTGTGTTTCTTTCTTTATATCTTTAGTCGTAGAAGATTTTTTCTTTAGGTTCCAATCTTTTTTCATAAACAGTTGTTCTTCAGTTAGTTGTGATTTTGGTGTGCTGCTGAGAGGACGTGAGCTTAGGGTCCTTATGCTCTGCCATCTTGGCTGCTATCCCAATTATGAATGTTCTTGATGAAGCTTTGTTTGCAGCTCTGTTTTTTGTTTGTTTGTTTGTTTGTTTTGTGGTATGTGGGCCTCTCACTGCTGTGGCCCCTCCCGTTGTGGAGCACAGGCTTCGGACACGCAGGCTCAGCAGCCATGGCTCACAGGCCCAGCCACTCCGCGGCATGTGGGATCTTCCCGGACCAGGGCACGAACACACGTCCCCTGCATTGGCAGGTGGACTCTCAACCACCAGGGAAACCCTGCAGCTTTGTTTTTTTAAACTGGAATATCATTGTTCAGCATGCTCCTTGCTCTGCGCAATCGTTAGCACTTGAGCCCGCTGCCAAAAAATGTAGCTGATCAACAAAGAAACTGCCGAATGCCAGTACTTAAAATCTCTGGAGCCTGAGAACAGCAATAAATAGCTTCCTGTGTCACTGAAAAACATTCATCCCCATCATCATCCAGGCTGATATCCCAGAACAAACATCCTCCTAATATGTTTCAGTCACATTAGCCATTTAAAGGATATTTTGTACAGATTCCTCTGACTTCATTGCTTCCACCATTTTCTTTTCCTGGCTGAAGTCTATTCTTACACTTTAAAAATAAATAAAAACATCACTTCTATTGACAAGATAAGGTCACAATGGGCAGCTCCACAGAACACAAATAAATTGCAGAGAAAAGAGCATTTCTGAATTCATTCTATGAGGCCACCATCACCCTGATACCAAAAGCAGACAAAAATATCACAAGAAAAGAAAATTACAGGCCAATATCACTGATGAACATTGATGCAAAAATCCTCAACAAAATGCTAGTAAACCAATTCCAACAATACATTAAGAGGATCATACACCATGATCATGTGGGATTCATTCCAGGGATGAAAGGATTTTTCAATATCTGCTAATCAATCGATGTGATACACCACATTAACAAGTTGATGAATAAAAAACATATGGTCAACTCAATAGATATACAAAGAGCTTTTGATAAAATTCAACACTCATTTATGATAAAAATTCTCCAGAACGTGGGCATAGAAGGAACATACCTCAACATAATAAAGGCCATATATGACAAACCCACAGCTAACATCATACTCAACAGTGAAAAGCTGAAATCATTTCTGCTAAGATCAGGAACATGACAAGGAGTCCCACTCTTGCCACTTTTATTCAACATAGTTTTGGAAGTCCTAGCCAAAGCAATCTGAGAACAAAAAGAAATTAAAGGAATCTAAATTGGAAAAGAAGTAAAACTGTCACTGTTTGCAGATGATGTGATATTATACGTAGAAAATCTTAAGGACACACACCAGAAAACTACTATAGCTCATCAATGAATTTGGTAATGTTGCTGGATAAAAAATTAATATACAGAAATTTGTTACATTTGTACACACTAACAACAAAATATCAGAAAGAGAAATTAAGAAAACAATACCATTTACCATCACATCAAAAAGAATAAAATACCTAGGAATAAACTTACCTAAGGAAGCAAAAGACCTGTACTCCGAAAACTATAAGACGCTGATGAAAGAAATTGAAGATGACACAAACAGATGGAAAGGTATACTTTGTTCTTGGATTAGAAGAATCAATATTGTTAAAATAAGCATACTACCCAAAGCAATGTACAGATTCAATGCTATCCCAATTAAATTACCAATGGCATTTTTCAGAGAACTAGAACAATTTTTTTTTAACTTGTATGGAAATACAAAAAAAAAAAAAACCAGAATAGCCAAAGCTATCTTGAGAAAGAAGAAAGGAGCTGGAGGAATTAGGCTCCCTGACTTCAGACTATACTACAAAGCTAGAATAATCAAAATAGTGTGGTACTGGTGCAAAAACAGAAATATAGATCAATGGAACAGGATAGAAAGCCCAGAAATAAACCCACCCACTTATGGTCAACCAATCCACAACAAAGGAGGCAAGAATATAAAATGGAGAAAAGACAGTCTCTTCAGTAACTGTGCTAGGAAAACTGGACAGCTACATGTAAAACAATGAGATTAGAACATTCTCTAACATCATATACAAAAATAAAGTCAAAATGGATTAAACACCTAAATGTAAGAGCAGATATTATAAAACTCCTAGAGGAAAACATAGTTATAACATTCTTTGACATAAATTGCAGCAATATATTTTTGGATCCATCTCCTAGAGTAGTGGAAATAAAAACAAAAATAAACAAATGGAACTTAATTAAACTTAAGAGATTTGTACAGCAAGGGAAACCATAAACAAAACAAAAAGGCAACCATTGAATGGGAGAAAATATTTGCAAATGATGCAACTGTCAAGGGATTAATTTCCAAAATATACAAACAGCTCATATGGCTTAATATCAATAAAACAAGCAACCCAATTAAAAAGTGGGCAGAAGACCTAAGTAGACATTTCTCCAAAGAAGACATACACATGGCTAATAGGCACATGAAAAGGTGCTTAATATTGTTAATGCAATTGAAAAATGTAAATCAAAACTATAGTAAGGTATCACATCATACCAGTCAGAATGGCCATCATTAACAAGTCTACAAATAATAAATGCTTGAGAGGGTGTGGAGAAAAGGGAATCCTCCTACACTGTTGGTGGAAATATAAATTGGTGCAGCCACTATAGAGAACAGTATGGACATTCCTTAAAAAACTAATAGAGTTAACAAATGATCCTGCAATCCCACTCCTGAGATATATCTAGAGAAAACTCTAGCTCAAAAAGATACGTGCACCCCAATGTTTATAACAGCACTATTTACAATAACCAAGACATGGAAGCAACCTAAATATCCATTGACAGATGAATGGATAAAGAAGACGTAGTGTATACATATAGGGGAATATTCTCAGCTATAAAAAAGAATGAAATATGCCATTTGTAGCAACATGGTTGGGCTTGAGATTATCATACTAAATAAAGTCAGACAGAGAAAGACAAATATCGTATCACTTATATGTGGAATCTAAAAAAATAATAATACAAATGAACTAATTTACAAAAAAGAAATAGACTCACAGACATAGAAAACAAATTTATGGCTACCAAAGGGGATAGCAGGGGGTGGGAGACATAAATTAGGAGTTTGGGATTAACATATACACATTACTACATATAAAATCAACAATAAGGACCTACTGTATAGCACAGGGAACTATATTCAATGTTATGCAATAATGTGTAATGGAAAAGAATCTTTATATATATATATATATATATATACATAAATATATATATAAACTGAATCACTTTGCTGTACACCTGAAACTAACATAACTGTAAATTAACTACATTTCAATTAAAAATGGTTAAAAATAAATAAATAAAATGTACAAAAAAGGAAATTTATGAAGGATATTAAAACAGTTTTGTTATACTGAAAATTATACTCTATTATACCTAATTCATTGATTAGTTCATTATAAAACAGTTATAATAAAACAGCTCTAGGGTATCTAGAGAGAGAGAGATTTTGCTATGTGAAATTATCAATAGTAAAATAAAAATTACTGTTTTCTCTATCACCTGTTTGATCTTAAGAGAAAAAGTATTTCAAATCTAAAAACATTAAACATAATTTCAATCTTTTTATTTAAAATAAGTTAATTTTTTTGTTTAGAAAGCAAATTATTTTTGCTGCTAAACTAATGATTTAAATATTTCAGGAACTTGACTTTTAAAAACATAACGTACACTAAATTATTACTGTTTTTAAAACTTTCCAAGGATCACATAATTTTATATTTTTATTAAGAAATATTAAATTTCACAATGTCTAAGAAAGTCAGTTATTGTGCCTATAAGGCAAGAGAGGGATGCAGAAAAATACATAAAGGTCATTTTCCTGAATTTATATTACCAGTTCATCAATCTGGTATTGCTAGGTAGAATCACATGTATACAACTGATCATGGACAGTGCTGAGTGACTTAATGTCTTTCTAGCAATGAACTGAACCCCAATTTGTTAATTCTACAAAAAAATATATTTTTTCCAGAATTTTTTTTTTCATTTCTTGTATGATTTTTAATCTCGAAGTGTCCATTATAGACATAGCTTTCTTAGTCAGTTGGGTAGATGTGAGCCCTATTAAGAAGCAAAAGACCCCAAACAGACTGTTTTACTCTGACTGACTAATTAGGTGGCAGGTAACTAATTTAATTGAATTAGGAAGGATTAGGGAATATATTTAGTAAAATGGAATGCCCAAAAGAAGAGATGGCTAAATATATAAATGATAGGCTTAGGCTATGTCTTAGGCTCATCTGCTCCCTAAAATGAAATTAACTTCATCTTAAATCATTTATATCATCCTCATCATGTATGATTGACTAAGACTGTTTTGAGCAAGCCATGGAAAATATTAGAGGCTCTAACTTATACTCATTTTGAGAGGATAGCAAATATTGATGCCACCATGCTGTGTTCCCATGAAAAATGCCAAACACATGTGTACAGCATCCCGAAGGGTGTTGCTGAATATTCTCCCTCAAATATTCAGGAAAATAAAGCAAACTGTACAATACAAGATGAGGCAGGCTGAAATATTCTATGTTATCTGCAGCATGCCAATTGTGTCCCATACATTAAAGCATATTAGAGTATGAGTAAGTGAGAGTATTGCAGGGATAAACATGTGTTTGTCACACTTTGTTAAATTATTTAAAAAATTATTTAGAAACAGTGGTATTTGAGCTCATTAGTAACTATTTGTTGCTTATGTTGTAACTGATGTCATTCAATTTGTATGTAGCAACTCCTTGTCTGAAAACTCAGGAAAAGAAAGATACTGTAGAGAGATAGTACTGATATTACTAAAATACAGTAGAGTTTGAAGGAGTTGTGATCTGGTTATTGAGGCCACTTAGGGAAGACAATTCCTTTGCTGAAAGGATTGAGGGAGTTGGAGATTGGTGCTATTATGAAAGAGAGGAAGAGGGTTTTAAGAATGAAGTGATGAAGGGTCAAAATAGAAGAAGTATTTCAAGCTATAGAAAGGAGGGAAAAGCCAACATGTCAAATCATGCAAGAAGTTTCAGTGGAATGCAAATCGATAGAAATTTATTGACTTTATTAACTAGATAGTCTGAAAAAAAATACGTATTTTAATCAATGTTACTATTCCCTTGACATTCATCTTTAATTTCAACAGTTCCTACAACCCATAAACTTTTTTCTTCTCCATGCTTCCATTCAAAATTAAGCTCTTGTCTTTGGCACTCATTTTGTTTTTATCTTGCAATATTTCTCAAAGTCTGCCTTGACTGATACAATGGTATATTTTGTTCATGACTGTCTCCTCCACTAAATAGAAACTCAGAGCAAAAAACCTGACCTTGCCTATCTCAGCCATAGGTAGAACTAAAAAAACTTGCCTAGTTTGACTTCAGTTTCTTTACATTCTTCTCCAAATTTACGTGCATCCAGTATAACCAACTGAACGATAGTTGCAATGAATGGAAAAATAGAGGAAATTATGTCAAGTGTGTGATGGTGCAGGAAGCTTTCTCAGCTCAATTACATAAATAGCTTACTATGCCTCTGTTGTGGTTGCTGAAAGGCAATATAGACAGGCCAGAAATAACAAGGCAGAAATTATTTTCATGGATTCAGGATACTCAGTTTGTGCTTGGAAGTTATGTTCGTAGTGGTTTATCTGCTCAGAAATTGCAGAGAGCTGAAAATACAGGGACTTAAAATGTAGGCATAAGAAAACAGAAAAGAACATGTTTTCAGCTTAAGAGAGACCATTTTATCAAGTGGCATGAGCTGCTTTATGAGGAGTGAGTTCCCCATTATTTAGTTTTCAACAGGAAAATGGATGAACATTTGTCAGGATTATAGAGAGAATTTTTGAATTGAGAAAAATGGATATCCTTTAAAGTGCTTTATTATACTAATATACTATTAGGATGTACTATTTTGAAATTGACCATAGCATTTGCATTTAGAAAATTCCATGGCAAATTTTGAGAAGTAACTAGGTATAAAGATTTGAGAAATGATTTTTTAAACTAATTTGCCATTTATTTACTCATTTTGTGCCAGACATTATTTTACTCCTGGGAAAACCATAGTATACAAAATAGACAGAGTCCCTGTCTTCAAGGGCCTCACAGTTGATACAAAAAATATATTTTGCACTTTAATGACAGTTCTTATAAGAAGTAAAGTTTTGAAAAAATGTATGTAATATATGTAATAAAAATATATAATATATATATATAGGCCCTGTGCCAGACACACTGTCTGCCTAAATATTCACTGGTTCACTGGTCAGTTGGAAAACACCACAAAATTAGTAAGACACAAAAATGCAAAGAAAAAACCTAGTTAAAGAAATTACAAAATGATTGTTGCATTTTAGAAGAGACACAGAAACAGCATGAATCAATAAAATTATCCATCATCATTACTATATTTTTTATTCTCTCAACAACTATGTGAGCTGTGTAGTCATTGTGATTAACTGACTTTTCTAAGGTCTTATCCCTAACCAATTGTGAAGACAGAAATGTAACTCATTTTTTTTCTTTGGGACATAATCAACTCCACTGACTTTGAATGATTATATGCATGCCTATGTCTATATACATTTTTATCTACAGATTATAAAAACAGAGAGGGTAAAAAAAAAATCCAAAGTCACCCATCCTTCTATTTAATTTTCCTTTTTAAAAAAATAATAATATAATCATATATGATTTTGGTTCAGGAACTCATAGTAGGAGGATAACTTGCTAGTAATAGAATCAGATGCCTGGAAAGAACTTTGAGATCTTCAAGTGCAGTGCTTCTCAGAACACTTAGGGTTGCATTCATAATCTCAGGGAGTCTATAAAGTCAAAACTATTTTAATAATAATACCAGGACCTTATTTGCTTTTCTCACTCTCATTCCCTTACAAATGTGCAGTGGAGTTTTCCAGATATTATGTACATGTGATAGTGCAATAGATTGAATACAGAAACAGTTATGAGAATCCAACTGTCTTCTATTAAGTAAGATATTAAAGAGATTACCAAAACTGTAAAGCAATGTCATTCTCACTAATTTTTAAAACTATAGATATTATTTCAAAATTACTATTTATATTTATAATTGTTATGTTCAAGTAAGTGAATAAATAATTTAGTTAAAATAGTCTTCATTTTATTTTGTAATATAGTGAGTATCCATTGCTATAACCCACATACACAAAAATTCTTTGGGTCTTTAGTAATATTTAAGACTTATTCATGGTGCATATTTATGAAATATGGTCCTGAGATGAAAAAATTTGAGAGCTGTTATTCTAGTAAAATTTCTTGCCTATCTGGTAGATTCTGAGTATCATACATACACCAAGCTGTGTTTTTCTTCTAATGAATGGACCTCATCTTTTCTCAAAACAAACCTATCCTTTTCTAGGCATAGTGATCAGTATTTTCATACACTGGGTCAAAATCTCTTTCCTATAGTTTTCAACCACTGATCCAGGCATTATCATTTGGGGAAGGGAAGAGTTTACTGAATAAATTAATTCATAACAATCAGATGAAACTTTTTTTGGACAAGTGTATTACGTTGTTGGCTACTGTTAACTGCTGGGCCACTTTCCTTCGTTCCATTCATTTATGAAATTCGAGTTTTGATATCATGTAGATTTCTGCATTTTATTGTCTAAAATTACTTCATTGAGGAGACTCATTTTAGCATGAAGCTACTATATCTAAATTTACAGTAGATATGATTGCATACTTTTTAAATTTTATTTCAATATCACAAAAAAATCCAAACAAAAATTTTATCTAGAAATACTTTGAAAGTAATTTGATATTCTTGATGAAGGGATTCAACTGTTACTGGCCAAAAGCCAAGTAGTTGTCAAATGGATATTGGCAGTACATAAAAAATGAAATCTCTTGCTATTTCTGTTCTTGTCTCTGAACATAAATATTATACATTTTTTTAGCTAAATGCATAGATTATAAGAATAAAACATTATTTTGCAGGGAGGAAATGATGTGTCATTCAACCATTAAAACAATTCTTTATTAACATATAACCATTTTCCAATTTAAATTTCCATCATCAATTATTCATGGATTAATTAGCTAACTAATTAATCTTCTGTGTCAACTTTAAAACAACTGTTTTCAAAAAAGGCAAGAGTTTTCTTAAACTATACTCTTTCCTTTTATTTTTCTGACATTAGATGTCAGCAGATGTTATCGTTAGCTTAAAAATATATGACTTTCAGGGTTAAGGATTAAAAAAAGGACTTATGACATTACTTTTCTATTTTAGTGTGAGTTCCTTGGCAATTCAAAGTGGAAACCCACAGGGTAACCACAGGAGGTAACACCTTCCTGGATCAATATTTGTGCATCAGATGTTATAAGAATGTTTTGTAAGGTTCATAAATAAGGAGCTTTTTTTTTTTTCCCCCCAGACTCAGAAAATGAAATTAAAAGGAATTTGGCTGTCAAGGGACTTGCATTTTCTGGAGCAAATAACTAACTAAAGGAAGACTTTGAATTCATCAATTAAAGACAAATGTTAGTAAAAAAAGAATGCCAGAAATATTCCTTATTTGAGGTGCATTTTCTTCCCAGTCAATTGGGGGTTTCATAAAACTGTCATATCTAACAAAATCAAATCCACAGACTTTTACTAAGTGTCAAGTTTGATTTAATTCTATTCAACAAAAATTTACTAAATACCTACTATTTATGCACTAGGATTATGCTACGATCTGGATTTGAAACCATGAATAAAACAAAAGCCTGGCCCTCTAAGATCTTATGGTCTGGTGCAGGAGCAAGACAATAACAAAAATGTCTTTGTAATTTAATAATCTGTGAATTTACCAGAGGCAATGATGGTTGGACTGAGTGTTGTAGTATGAGAAAAGTGTCCTTGAAGTGAAGCAACAATGGAATGTTATTCTAGAGAGAAGAAATAACCTAAGAAAAATAATTTTTTGTTGACTGGCATGATGCTCTCAGAGAACTAGGAGATGCTAAGCCTGGAAACGGTGGAATATGAGACTTAGAAGGGAGTAAAAGGCCAATTTTAGATAGCCTCATATGGCATGCTGAGCAGCCAAGTTCAATAAGAGTTGTGAGCCACAGAAGAGTTCTGAGCAGAAAGTGGTAAGATTAGGTTAAGCCTCACTAATATATAAGAAGATTGCTCCTCCCACCCTCACCCAGTCCCTAGATCAGCTGTCAGGTATGCCATACCAAATACTTGAGGGAAGGATGAGAGTGCCGCCATGAGGAAGGGTTGACAGTGGAACTGGGCCTTATTCCTTGGCTTACTACATACTCTAAAGTAATTCTTTGTTAAGTGGATTTCCAAATTTTACTATGTTAAATAGTAGAATTATAATGCCTTCTACTGAGATGGAAACTTGAAACTCTACTGTACTAAAAAAAAGATTTCCTGGTTATCTCATGGCATATTACTTAAAAAAAGCTATAGACTCATGACCCAGTCAAGTTTATTCCAAGGTACAAAGATGATTCAATATTAGGAAATTCATTATTATAATTAATCATTTAATAGAGCAAAGAAAATAAATCATCTCCAAAGATGCCAATGGTACAATTTGACAAAATTCATCATAGTTACTTTACAGTGGAAAAACCTAGCGGAAACCGCCTTAAACAAGTGATCAAGATTAATATCATCAGTAATAAGATGTATCAACATCACGTACCCTCTAATACAATGCACTAAGAATGGCATAGCGCCTCTGTGGTATTCCTCACCCAAACTCGAAACCTCTATCTAATCATGAGAAAACATCAGAAAAATCCAGATTGAGAGACAGTTTACAAAATAATTCTTTTCAAAAGTGTCAAGGTCATGAAAGACAAAGAAAGACTGAGAAAATGTCATAGAGTAGAGAAGACAAAAGAGACATAGCCACTGAATGTAATGTGGGATCTTGGACTAAATCCTGGAACAGAATAAGGACATTAGTGGAAGAACTAGTAAGATCCAAATAAAGAATATAGCTTAGCTAATAACATAATACCAGTGTTAAACTCTTAGTTTTGACAAATGCACCATGGTTATGAGACGTTAACATTAGAGCAAACTGAATGAAGACTATAAGAGAAATTTCTGTATGATCTTGAAATTCTTTTGTAAGTCTAAAATTAATTCAAAATAACCTTTTTTAAAAAACCTTGTCAAACTGCATATTTAAAATTGGTGATTTTAATTATATGAGCTATACCTAATAAGGCTAATTTTTTAAAAAGAAATTGTTAATTTTGTTAGGTATGATGAATATTGTAGTGATCTTAAAACCTACATACCTATTAGACATACATCCTTAAGTATTTATAGATAAATGACATGATATGTGGGGTCTACTTTAAAATGCTTGAATCCAAATAAGAGCAGTTATAGACAAAACAAAAATTGTTGGAGTTAGGTGGTTGACACACAAGTGTTTTTAATATTATTTCTTCTTTTCTGAAAGTTTATTTTCCACAATATAAAAATTTTAAATAGAGTTGTTGAATGTTTTTATTTTTCAAAAAGGCAAGTGTTCCAAATTAATGATTTTTATTCTAATGATAAGTGGTTATCAAGAACATTTATCCTAGCAAATATTAAAAAAAAAAAATACACCTCATCCCTTCAAGGTAAAGATGATATTTTAATGAGTCAGAACCTGTTTTTTCAAAAGAAACTTGTGTTATAGAGAGAGTATTGAGAAAGTTTGGAAGTGTTTTCATCATTATATGATTTTGTAAATGAAAATGGTGCTTGTCTTTCATTAAAATTCTCATATCTTAATGCTATAAAAAGTTGGAAACAGAATTTTTAAACAGTTTTTAGAAAACCTTCCAAACATAAGGTGTTATTGGGTATTATTTAATCCTTTGAAAAAAAAAAGGAAAAAGGAAAACAAACCAAAATTAAATGCTGGTTCCCATCAGAGAGGATAGATATTAACAATAAAATTTTAAAAATAAATTTTAGAATAATTTTTTCAGAGGAAATGAAAATGTTTTAATAAAGTTTTTTTTTCCCATCAATCTATAGATCTTTAGAAGTATTTTTTTCAGCTGTGACAGCTATTTAAAGGAAGTATTAAAACAAATTGGATTTCTAAGTAGACCTTTAAATAATGTTTTCAGAAGATTTAAACTAAGATTTTAAAAATAATTAATCATATCAACTACTTTGTTAAAAACTAAAAAAAAATTTTAGAGAGATTAAAAATATTTTTGACATCAATAATAAACAAAACAATTATTGAATTCTTTTCTAAATTCTCATTTTGTGTTTGGTTTTTAAGATATGTGATATATTAGACCAGTACTATTTTCATGTACATTTTAAATGTGGATTTCTGTTTCTGCAAATGTGGTGGACTAAACAAACTGAAAATACTTTTTCTACAGGATGCCTAGAAGAGGTAAATGTCATATAATAAACATCCTTTTAAATATATAACTATATTCCTCAGAAAAATAAGGAAAACACTTGAAGTGAAAAAAGAGAAGAGCATGGTGGAGAACAAGTAAGGAGTTGTTGTGCTAGCTCTTTGTAAGCTCAGAGCTTGTGATCTGACACCTGAGTAGGAAGAGAAACTGAGGCCACCATCTATAAAAGTCAGACTCTTTGAAAAGTAAGACTTCCAAAGAAGACAGTAAGGAACCTTGTGTGTTTTAGCATAGAAATCGTGTAGAGGAAGAAAAAAAAAAAATGTTATCCTTGAGAATTTCTAACCACGGGCCTACTAATACAGAGGTCTGTTATCTGACTTTGTACTGATTTTTTCCCATGTGATAATCCTGGAATGCCCCAAGACAAGAAATAAAAACTTGTCTCAGTGCAAATTTTTGCCCCAAGCATAAAAAGTTGTCTCAGGACATTTATATGTTTGGAACTTTGGCAGAAGCAAAAGCCATGCTTTGGAGAGACATGCCCTCCACATAAGTTTTACAGAATTCTGCAGAAAATGTTTCACTGGAGATGTGCCCCAAAATGAAAGTCATACAACACATGAAAAATATTCAGTCATGACAGAAAGTCAGCAGACAAGATAAGCAGAAGGTTTAGACCACCCAAGAACTTCAGATAGTGCAACAATCCATAAGAAATCATAAAAAAGCAAAATTATACAGTCATATAATTCATTAAAAAAGAAATAGAAACAAATGAAATATATGACACAATGAAAAAAATAAACATGTATCAAAGAATAACAGAGAACTTCTAGAAACTGAAAATTAGTATTAGAATATAATTTGAATGTAAAAATGTATCATATGAGGGGAATTTTGAAACATTTTTAGTGTAGTGTTGCATAAATGAAATGTTTAGAGTTACCTGGCTTACAGGATTAAGGCAATAACATAAATGTGTGAAGTAGGCTGGTGGCAAGTCAAAATGAATAAACAGGTATGCATGACTTGTGTGAAAAGGCAGTGTTTACACAGTTCTGCCAATTTTTGGCTTGGGGGTATGTGGACACAGTGCTAATACCATATAGTGTCATTTCTCAAGAGAAACTATAAATTCCAAAATTTAATGTGAAATCTAACAATTTTTAAATATTGGTAGTGATTTCAAATTTTTAAAAACATTTATGTAGGCCTAAAGAAATGTAACAGTGACTACTATGTAGCACTTCTTGTTTGAAGTGTTGGTCAAAGAGAAGGGACCTATTAACAGATTGAGAAACAATGATCAGAAGTCCAAGAATAATAGAAGCTAAGAGAGTAGAGTTTTTCAGGTAAGGTTGAGTGGTAAACAGTCTTCAGCATGATAGGAAAAGAAAGAATAAGGACTGGATTTATTCCACTCAATTTTGAAATGTGTGCTTTAGTAATTTTTAGAGAAAAGTTTCAGTGGAGTACTGATAACTAAAACCATATGTCAGTAAACTGATAAATCATTATTAATCAGGACAATGGAGTTGGTATGTATCATCTACTTTTGGCTCAATAAAGAGGTACTGATTCAAGATCAGAAGACATTATTTGTTAATCTTGTATATATGTTTTTTTTAAGAAGGAAGACACTGGAACATGCTTATTGTGTGAGGGCAAAGATCTAGTGGGGAGAGAGAGAAAGGAAGTGATTTAAGAGATAGATCAGATCCAAAGCATTGGCTATGAGCAGGGGGAGCGTCCTTTGTCTTTTAAGACTAGAGAAAAAGATGAGTGCTTTTCTAGTAGGAGGTGGGAGTAAAATTTGAGGTAAATCCATTTGGACACTGATTTTCTCTGTGTTCTTGATGAACTAAGAGACAAAATCAACAGTTGATGAGGAGGTTAGAGCTTGGCCTTAAAGAGTGATGAAATAGAAATATTTGCTGCAAATATTTGATTGAGAGCTCTAAAAGCCAAAGAAGAATTGAAGAAAATGAGTACGGATGTAGATAAATCTGTTGTGAAATCTGAGATAAAGTGAACAAAGTATTGCAAGGTTTAAAAGAATCAAACAGTAAAGAGTAGTATAAGGTAAAAAAAGGATAAAATTACTCATGGCACAACTCACCAATCATATATATATATATATATATATATATATATAAAATGTCTGCTTACACAGCTTTAGTCTCTTACCTCAAAAGGTAACAAGTAAATAATTTCCTGAGTCTCATTTCATTAAAATATATTTTGCCTGCATAATTAATACACATATACTATTGAAAATGACACAGAACAGGATCATAATATACACACTTTCAACACCTCCAAGACTTTCCATAGAAATATATCAATATCTCCTACATTCTATTTAATGTTTACATGGAAAACCATTAGACAAATACATCATAATCATATGCCCAGTTATTTGCCAATGGTCATTTAAATCATTCCCATTGTTTTTGATATCCAAAAATGATTGAAAAGTCCTTTATATCAATCCCAATTTACTTATGTAAATATGTGTGAAGGATACATTTTTTTTCCAGTGGAATTTATAGTTAAACAATATTTCTTTTTTAAATTTTGATTGATAATCCCAATTTATCCTCCACAGGTATTACACAAATTTACCGTCACATCTACAGCGTTTGAGAATTAATTTCTATGCTTCCTCATCAAGACTGGGCAATATAAAAGCTACGTTTGTTTTGCCACCAGGAGAGAAGAAAATGGTAACTTCTTTTAATTTGTTTCATTTATAGTGAGTGAAGAAAGTGATGATGAATAAGACATGGTCCTTAATCTGCCTGGGATTTCAGTCTATTGAAAGAGGCAGATAATTAAATAAGAAATTGCATTAAAGCAAATCCAAGAATAGAGGAAGTCCAGAATGCTATGAAAATACAAATACATCTGACTAAAACATGGTGGAACAGGAAAGACTCACTGTAAGAACTGATGACTAAGCTGAGACCCAAATGATTAATATAATCTAGGAAGATGAGATTTGAACAGATTTTTTTCCAATCAGAAGATGAAGGTTTGCAAGGTCCAATTGGCAAGAGAAAGTGTTTTTACATGTCAGACCTAGATATTGCTAAAATAGAGGATATTAGGTGCCTTCAATGCCTGTGTTAAAAAACATTTATTTATTATGCTTCCAACAAATTTTTATTGTCAACCATGCATCAAGCATTGTGCTGGGAATTAGGAATATTCTGCAAGACTGGCATGATACCTCTCTTCACAGAAGTTAGATCTTAATAAGAAGAAAATTAAGTGGCAATAATAACCATGCATATTAATTTAATACTTTCTTTTTCTCCTCAAGCTACAATGACTATGTCCCATACCCTTAGATCCTGAAATTGTTCTTGTCAGATCTTTTGACCACCATTTTCTAAATCTTTGATATTCATTCACCTTTCTCATTCTGTCATGCCCACTAACATATTTTTAGATGCATGGAAACAGTCAGTCTATTGATTGCCTCATTCACTGCCAGTTGCTCTGTTTGGTCTTGGCCTCTGCTACTTCTCTATTCACCTTGGACTGCATGGATTATCATCTAAATTACTCTCTCACTCACAGTACTTATCTTTAGGCCTAATTACCTAGAAAAAACTGATCCCAATTAATCCTGAACTCCGCTGTCTCATGTTGGAGGTTGAATTCTGCAAGAAGAGTTCCCACAACCATGAAGATTTTTGTTAGAACAACTTCATGTTCTTCAGCCTTAGCTGGACTCATGGCACAGCTCACCAAGCATAAAGTGGTGACAGTGTATTTCAAAATGTATTAATGTGCTTTCTCTCTTAGAGTTCCTTTGCCATAAATTTCTCCCTAAGGAGCCAAAGCCACCCATGAGTGCTATGATACATGTTTTGCAAAGAGGAAAAAAAATAGAATCAATATTTAGCATTTTACCTTAAAATTAGGATTTTGAAGCTCATTTCACACACACAAAAAAAATACAGTTGTGGAAGTGAAGACATGATTTGTAAAAGGCAGGATTTCTAGTAAGGAGACAACCACTAAAACCATTCTGTAAGTGAAAAAGCATAATTCAGTAAGAGCTTGTCATATTATTAAAGATGATTAGCAGATTAGGAAGAAAGCAGATGAAGATATGGGCTACACAATCACAAGAGAGCACAGTGTGAGAATAGCTCTGACTAGTGCTGAGGAGACAGGGTAGGATCCCGTGGCTCTCTGGTGAAGGCACTCATCAACAGCTAACTGCATATCATCTTTCTAGGATTTCACAGGCATCTGTGTTTCAAGACTTTCTCAGCTCATCCAAATACTTCCATTTCCCCTCATTCACTTCAAAAGCTCCTGAAAACTGTAAGCTTCACGAATCACTAAGAGGGACTTTGGGTGGCCAGATAGGGCAGTGGGTATAGAAGGGAAAGCTCCTAGCACATGTCCTTGCTTGCATTAAAAGGAAACAGCTTAAGATTTCCTCCCAGATCTTGGAGAATAGGGAAATCCAGACCCTCATTACTCAGTCACAGGATCAGGCACATCGTAAGGACTCAACAAATATCTATTGAATCTATGCATGTGTAAATGAACATATGGAAATATGATGAGGGTCTAGGCCTGGAAAATGATATTGCAGGAACAGACATATTGTCAGGAGATGAATAGGATGAGGAGAGATAGAGGAATTACAGCTGAGGAGCATGACATCAAAGGAAGTAGGTTTTATATGAGGGTAGAGGAGAAGCTGCTCTGGAAAACAATAGGTTCCAGGTGCTATATTAATGTGGGCAATTACTGGTAGAGAAGGAGCATACATATACACATCTCTATGCGCATTAATGGATGCATTTACTGGACCAAATGTAATGGGTGGAGAAAGGGTAATGAAGAAAGGAGAGGGTATGAAATAAGTATTCATTCGTTTAATAAACATATACTGGACACCTAATATACTCCAGGCATCAAATTAGGTTCTGAGAAATGGCAACAAACAAAACAGATGTGGTTTCTCTGCTTTTGTGACTTAACCATCTATTGAAGAAAACTGACATTAAACAAATTCAATTTATATTAAAGCATGAAATAAGTAGTGAAAACTTCTATGAAATAGGAGAACACAGTGTCATTTGAAAGAACAAAATTGTAAAGTGGTTGAGAAAGGCTTCTCTAGGAAAAGGCAATGAGCTCAGGCTGAAAGAAGGGAAAGGAGTTATCCAGGCAAGGAGAGTTCAGTAAGTTTTTTTTAAAAAGATTGTATGTTGGCAAGTAGAAAACAAGCTAAAGGAACTTGTACCAAAGTAAATATATATTTACATAGACATATATGCACATACCTACTTACAAATATACATACACGTGTATATATATGTGTGTATATACATATATATACACACATAAACCTATATTATGTGTGCCTACATATCCTTATATATACACATGGATATGGATTTATTAAAAAGATTTATCCTTCTGCAATTGTGGTAGCTCACTGAACAGTCTACAAGAAGCTGTTGTTTTTGCATCTGGTGCAAAGCAGGTAGATATATGTGAAGTAAGTGGCAGCAAGGACAAACTGCAACCCACAAAAATGAACCAGAACCTATGCCTTTAGACTGGAATTCCTGTTCTTCTTACTTCGTCCAGGCCCCACCTATGATGATTTTGCAGTCCTGCAGAAGAGTTTGGCCTACTTTCTCACAGAGCAAAGCAAACACCTGGCCCAGGATCCAGAGAAACTGAAGGATGATCAGGAGACACCTGGAGGATCCACTGCACAGCTGCTACCCCACTTCAACAAGGTAAGTCAGGAAACCTGTAAGAATGTGTTTTGAGTTGTAACACAGTTTCTTACCCTGCAACCAGTCTTCCAAATGTAAAATGAATATAGATGCTGCTTCCCATTCTGCTTTCCAAATCTCATGCATACCCACAGGTACCCAGGGAAGGGAATTCTGAGACGTGTAGTTCCAGCTTAGTTAAATTGACACAGTACAAATCCACTAGAGTACTGATCCTTATTATTTAAAATAAACCCTTTCTGTAGGTCTCTAAGTGTAGAAGAGACAATTGCATGACTTTTATTGCTAGGAGTTGAAGCTAGAAAGTTGAGAGACTTGACCACATGCCTTGGTATTGTGATGAGAGCAGGCTCAAGCGTAAGGCACACAGAGAGAGAATATTAAAGTTTTAGGAATTCTAGTCTTAGAATAGAGGATATCTCTCTCATCTAGTTCTCTTATTGATATGGGGTAGTCAGTCCATATAGTCTTGAGCAGGTTGTCCTCTAAAGGAAATGGAGGAAGAAGGGAAATAAAGACAATCATAATCATACCAATTTAATAGAGAGTTCATCTGGAGAGTACTGCAAAGAAATAAGAGTTTTATACAGCCAGATAATGTTTTCCATAACACAGCCAA
Source organism: Orcinus orca (assembly GCF_937001465.1). Lineage (NCBI taxonomy): Eukaryota > Metazoa > Chordata > Mammalia > Artiodactyla > Delphinidae > Orcinus > Orcinus orca. The sequence continues at coordinate 140,479,282 of NC_064559.1, forward strand.
AAAATCCATCCCTTCATGAAGCTTCTCCAAACTAACCCCACTTGGCTTCTTTTAGTTTCAGTCACCCTAAACTTCTTCCTTTCCATTTCACTGAATACTGAACACTTACTAAATGTCTCTTGACAGCTGTGGGCTTCCATCTGGCAGATGTTTCCATCACTCAGGTTTATAATTTTATAGGTCTACCTTGTGTCTTCATGGGGCCATAAAGCTCCTCAAAAGAAGCACTGGGCTTCTTGATCCTTTTACAATATTCTTTTGGATCTTGCTATCCACATGTGGGTCACTTAGGAAATGCTGTCGACTGACTTAGTAATGGATTAAAGGATTGACCTGCATGAAGATACTGTTGACTCAATCTGAGCAATCTGAAAAGTTCTTGCTTAAATGAAACAATGCAATAAAAGATAGGCAATTTAAATAAAAGTTATTTAAGGAGTTGTTATACTGGAGTATTTTATAATTTCAATGTGAGAAATCCTTTAGGTTCCAACAGATTGTTTTTTAATTGTTTTGGTTTATTACATCAACACATCCTTATTATCATATTCTATTCTTAAAACTTTGTTTCCCTTCCTCAAAAAAAGTGTCTGTGAACTTTGCAAGGAAGAAATTCTGCCCCATTCACTCTGCCAGCAGTACTACTGGTAAATGTTAGTTCTGGATTATCACTAGGTTTTTAAACCTACTGCCACTTTCTCTGTAAATTCTTTCCTGCTTCTTCCCCATCAGAAGTCACTTTCCCTTTCTGATTGCATAGGAATATATATATATATATATATATATATATATATACTGAACTTATTGTCCTATATTCTGCATGTGTGCTGGTATCTTTCTCACATGGTAAACAGGCCACCATGGCTGGGCACTTGTGTCTTGAATTAAGTGATATTATAAAGCATCCACAATCTTAAGCTATGTATGCTTTATCTCCGTATACAGAGCCATGAACTTTTCTTTTTTTCTTTAAGGAATGAAAAGAATGAGGATAATAAAGGAAACTGGATCCTGGGAAAACAAATGTTCTCCACCAGACCAAACTAGTAATAAATTATATAGCCCTAAATACCTGAGAATGCCTGGAGTAGATGAGAGACATATGTGCTGTTACTGGCCTCAGTCACATCTCATTCCATTGTTACTACTTATATTATTTTGAATATGCTAATTCATCTCTGTGAGCTTCATTCTCTTTCTCTTTAGAATAGATATATTCCTACTAAATTCATAATGATGTTATAATGAATATATAGCTTATCATATAAAATACCTAGAATATCACAAAGCACTTACAGACTCAAAATTTATAAATGTTACTTCTGTCTATGATGCTCCTTTATCTTTTCTGTTTCCAGACAAAATGTAGTCATTTCTAAGGGCCCAACTCAAATCCCTTTTTCTCCTGGAAGTCATCCTGTTATACACAGGATTTCTCATTTCTTTATATTTCTAATATACTCATAGTATTTCCCAATGTGTTTCAACTTTTTGAAGAGAATCTCTTTTTAATGTCAAAAGGGTTATTTTCCCCATATAATAATACTTGATTTAAGAATCTATTAATTTAGGCAATTCATATTGACAAAAACCCCTACCATTAATTAAGATCACCATCAATTATAACATCATTATACACAGAGGAAGAGCTCTTTGAGACATATACAATTGTGTATTTAGTCTATGGGCATGCCTAGGGCACATGAAGATTTATTGACTGGGTGGAAAACTGTGAAAAATCACCACCTTGCTCTATCTCCCCGCCGCTATACTCCCTGCTATCTGCATCTCGCTCTTCTCCCACCTAAAACCATTCATGATTATATTACTGACCCCATAGTTTGTTAGTAACTGGACTATATTTTTCCACCAGTATGTACCTGCATGTTGTATTTACATATATACTCCATTTGTTCTAACAATAGTTAATGAACATTAAATACGGATTTTATGATCACAGTGGATTTATAGTATATTTTTTCATCTATTCACTATTAACCACATACTACAGTGGTATTCAATAAATGTTGAAGGAATGAATGAATGTAGGGTCTCCAATATACTTCATCCTATACAGGAAATACAAAATTTAATTAGTTATGATTGTTGGTGCTGAGAAAGTTATATTTCAGTTTGGGTGAGGTGAGGTGGGAGTTTGGGGAGATATATTAATTTGGATCTTTCAAGAGGCAAGTTCCAAGATAGGATTAATTATTCAAGGATTTTATTAGGGGAAATGTCCATGGAAGAAAATGAGGAAGAGCCACAAAGGAGCTGGGATTACTGTCAGACTGAGATGTAGGTTGAACTCCAAATGAAAGAACAAGAGAAAGAAGGTTGAGAAGAAGCATCCCAGATTGCCATACAGTATAAGGAAGGTTCAGCAAGGCTAGTAAAAGGCTCTTTAAGCCAAAGTCAGAGGACAAAGGTGCCCCATTTCTCCCAGGAGTGGGCCTGCTTTAGCATCCCTGTTGATGCGCTGTCACTGACCATGAGCACCCTGAAAGAAGCATGGCCTTAGAGCAAATGTGGCAGTAGATTTCTAAGTGCAGCCTCTGGGGCCTGTCTGCAAGGTGTATTCTCATGTATGTCACAGGTGGTTCACAGAGGTACACACACTTAGTAAACTAAATATAATTCAAGTTACCATACATGTAATTTACAAACATTCTTTGTACCTGCGACTGACTAGCGTATGTGCACAATACCTGCCACTGTGTGTAGTCCTATAAACATAATACATATTTTGTGCAGGGCCCTTCTTCCAAACACACATTTTTACTTTATTTTTACTCAACATAATTTAACTCAACCAGAATGCTACATTATTCTGCTGATGCTTTCAGAAACCAATTTTTCTCTTGAGCCTTAGTTCCTCCATGTATAAAACTAAAGATAAATCTGGATGATCTTTAAATTTCCCTCTCAATTGAAGTTTGTTGAGTGCCCATTATATATCAGGTTTTGTACCACAAAATTTCAAATACATTATCGTCGATTCTTAAAAAAAATCACTCAAGTATATATTGCCCATATTAACATTTTTGTTTGGACACATGAAAATTCAGACGAGCTTGCCCAAGATCACATAGCTAGTGGTGGATCTGAGATTCAAAGTAAATCTAAATGAGTTATTTCATGTTTTCTGAGTCAAATGAGAAAAAAAAAAAAAAAAGACTCAAGCTCCAGATTCCTCCCGTTAATTAAGAATAGTCATAACTACATCAACAGTAGTTCTCAAATTTTAAATCATATAAGAACATCCAGGAGCTTGTTAAAAATGCATATTAGTAGACCTATTCCATGCTCATAGTGAATGTTTGATGGACCTTCAAATCTGCATTTGAAGAAGTATTCTGAGAGATTCTGATGCAAGTGGTCAGATGAACCATGCCCTAGAAAATATGAGTATGGTACACATTGCTGCTAATTAAAGAAAAAACAAGACATGGTCATTGCTTCAGGATGGCAAAGAGTATAGTTGATAAGGACTGTGACAATATCAGAAGGCTACACTACCCACTTATACCCTGCTCACCATACATGTACTTTCAACCTGTCTCCCCTGAAATTGCTTCCAAATAGCTACCCGAGGGAAATAAAAACAGATTCATGGAAAAAATGTTTACATAAAAATTGTATTGTGATTGTAATGTGATATATTACACTCCTTTTATATCATAACAGTCTTACATAGTATTCTAATACAATTTGACACTATACTTCATATGCAGTAAAAATACAGGAAGAAAATACATCAACTTATTAAGGATGGTTACTCATGAGTGATGGCATTATGGGTTTTTTTATTTCCTTCTTTGTAACTTTCTATGATTTCCAGATTCTCAGTAATACACACATATTCCCTTTGATTTAAAATATTTTTTTAATTGCTAAACTTAAATTTGACAATTTCTCTGAGTATTTGAAATGTACAATCCTAAAACATCAGAGCAGCATACTTGATGGAAAGTTTCACTGCCACACATATATTCAGACAGAGAAATTATTCCAATATATGGAGATAAACAGTGACATTGATTTCTACAATGTTTTTTAAAATAAATTCATTTTTCTTCTACAATATGCTCTGGTCTAATGAATATTTAACTATGTGTAATGAATACAACTAATTACAGTAGTTTTCCTATAAGGTTATTAAAATACTAACTAGAGTGTCTTGGGAGAATTCTCAATACCCATTTCTACATCAAATACCTTTTTCTATCATTGGTTTCCAAAGAGCCTGGCCTGTTTCTGAGATATGGTAAAGAATTTTCTCAGTGGAGAAAAAGTGGCAGATTTCATTATTTTGATGTTTCCTTTTTAATTTGCATCTTTAAAGAAGTGTTACTTCATTCCAATTCATGAGTATTCGTTTGCATTAAGTTCAATGTGTCTAGAATTTCATGACAGTGCATTTAAACTATTCAGTCACATCTACCTCTTTTGGGGAATTTTGACATCTTTCTGTAGTGTGCTTGTAAATTTTTTGTGGTATTCCCTTTCACTTTCAGTAGTAGAACATCAAGCCTTTGAATGTGGTAGCTTTGGCAGTTGTCAAAGTAAAAAGCCATATATATTTCCAAATGTAACTGATGTTCTTCCAGTGAAATGAAAGCTTCTACTTAATGAAGAGTAAATTAATCACATTATTTTTCTGTATTTCAGAGAAGTAAATTACTACAATTAAATTACTTATGGAGATTAGGTTTAAACAGCAACAGGTATACTATTCAGAAGTACATTAAGAAAACTATTTGGAAACTTAAATACTAGAAGTATAATCGAGAAGCATATTCCCAGGAAAAAATACATGAGCATTAAATGAAATTAGCATACTTCTAAATAATGGAATTTCTGGTAATTATTTCTCCAACCTGAATATTTCTAATATGAATAGTATTGTCCTGAAAAGCAAGAGTTATTTTTTTCTTATTTCTAATCTTATCTATTCCCCAATATCTTCCTTCATTATCTAGTATTTATTAAGTGCCCACACTGTTAGGTCTCTATCAGTCATACATATAGTGCAAACATGTTAGAATACATGAGTGTTAGTCAAACAATCCAGATATTGTAAAAATATAAACTGGTAACATTGTATAGCATTTTAGTAGCTGTATAACCTTTATCTTCCCCTCTGTTTTTGTTTTGTTTTGTTTTGAGGTAAGAAAAAGACAGCTTTCCCTTTTTGAATAAGATAGCCTTGAGCTCATATACTATATTTCTTTTATATATACTTACATATGGAAAAGATACTTGAGTTGCCAATTTCCTTATATAGAGAGGAAGACAATAATATATACCTATTTACTGACTATTGAGAGGATTAAATAAAAAGGAATGTAAGGTACTCATGCAAGATGCATATGCACAAGGATATTTAGTGTATCATTTATTTTTTGTATCAGCAAAGGTTATACACATCCCAAATATCCATCAGTAGTAAATTAAAAAAAATAATACAATCAAGTATTATGCAGCCATGAAAATATAAATTCTTTACGTATTAATATGAAGTATTCTCCAATGTGAAATATATATGAAAATAATGTGTTAGAAGAGTGTGTATAATATGCTAAAGGAAATAATTTATGCAAGAATTTTGCCTAGTCTATTTCTCCCATGTAATATTTACATTTTATTAAAATTGATTCATGTCTCTGATGCTTTTATAAAGATTTTTAAAAAATTGGAAATGATTATCACAAGCCCACACCATATTAGAATATTAATTTATCTCAAATACTGTTTATGCTCTTTCATAATCATTTCCATTTAATATCTGTAAATATTTGTCTGGTGACTTATAAAATTAGCATTATCATATAATTGTAAATTTGAGAATATATAAAATATAATTCTATATAAATACTTATTTAGGGACTTCTACAAATTCTTTACTTGACATAGTGGAGCCATTCTTATTTACCATGTAAATTCAAGCTTAAGAACCTTTGAAAGCATATGTAAAGAACAATGACTATATCAGCGGGACTAAGGAAAATTCCACTGATTAATTCACACTAGGTAAGAATATACCCTTAAACTATTTAATTGATTATTAGAGAATTAAACTAACCTAGATAAATTTCTAATTTTCCATATCTAACCTATATACAGAGTCAATTACAGGAGATTATTTTATGACAAGAAAAGTATGTAAACAGGGTAAGGAAGGCTGTGGAGTTTAGGAATTGCTCCTATTTTGGGGAGTTTCTCAAAAGTAGATTAATATTTAACATAAAATTTTTAACTACAACTTGCAAACTTTCAGACATATATTCACTTCCTCATTCTTTAAAAATATAAACATTTCATATTTTAAACAATACTAAAACTTCCTTGTCACATTAAAAACAAAAGGAAAATATGTTTTCTAAAGTTTTACTTTATCTCTTTTTTTCCCCACATGTCAGCCTTTCAGGAAGATCAGTAAATTAAATTTCCTTTGGAAAAAATTCTTAGAATAAATCTGAATATTTTAAAAATCAAGGAGCACTTTTACTAAATTAAATTATTTTTACCATTTTTTCCCCACACAAATGTTTCACTTTAAGAATGTGCTAGACATAAAATGCCAACAGTAGAAAAGAGATCATTCACAGTATGACTTATTCAAGACACAAGAGGATTTAGTACCATACAAGTATGCTCGTCATAAGATGACTTTAAATTTTGAATTGCTACAGTGTATTTAAAATAAAATTTATTTTACAAAGTCTTGGTTTACATACTTGGCTGTATTAAATGCATGTCTAGAACATTTATTTTAAAGGAGGGAAATTTGTTACCCACAAATTAGTCAATTCTATATTAATTTAATATATAAGTATATACACTATCATTTTAAACGCATATGGAAATTTGTGGTAAACTGTGTTTTAATTAGTTATAAAGATAATTACTGTCCAATATGCAACCTAAAAGATCATGCAAATCAAATGAAATCATTTAATGGCTTAAAGAGCAATTTAATACAGCTTGTCTTACCTTTTTGTTTAATATGTGTATGTGCATGTGTGTGTATTTCCTAAAATGTATGATTAAAGGAGAAAGTCTAAGGAGAATTCAATTTCATACACACATTGAATAGGAACTAGAGAAATTTTTAGATAATTTATTTGGAAAGTTTCTTGCTTTTACAAACAAAAATAGTTTTATTATAATATCTCTGTAGCATTCTCAATTGGTTCATTCACTTGGTAGGGAAAGAACTTTGGAGAAAGACATTTTCTTTTAAGGAAAGCCAATTCTACCACAGTGTACAACTGTGTTCACTGAGCTTACAAATAAAGCTAAGACAGAAATAAAACAGTGATTTGAGAAATGGGTATTGGTAATTGGGGAATAAGATCATATGAGTATTGAGGAAAAAGTAAAACATTTTGAGGCTAAATGATATTTTAAGAGATTCTTTAAAAAATTAAATACTTCTTTCACATATTTTAAACATATATTTACATAGAGATATGGACTGTCACTTAACTCACTCCGGATGCCTCTCCTTAAAACTACAGGCTGCTCGATTAGGAATGCAAGTTCAGTTTAATACTAGTGTAAGCAAAGCATAATGGAAATAATACACTAGATCTTGGATTATCTGCAACTCCACAGCAGAACACTGAAAATTTATGCTACAAAGTATAGCACTGGGCTTCCCTGGTGGTGCAGTGGTTGAGAGTCCGCCTGCCGATGCAGGGGACACGGGTTCGGGCCCCGGTCCGGGAAGATGCCACATGCCGCGGAGAGGCTTGGCCAGTGAGCCATGCCGCTGGGCCTGCGCGTCCAGAGCCTGTGCTCCGCAACGCAACGGGAGAGGCCACAACAGTGAGAGGCCCGCGTACCAAAAAAAAAAAATATATATATAGCACTGCATTTAGTTGTCTCCAAGTTACAGAACCATCACTAGCTCTCTTAATTGAGGTAACCAGGTGATTCCCTGGAGGAATTGTTAATTGTGGAGGATCTATAGACAGAAGGGTGTATTTTATAAACTCATCCTTAGAGACCATCTTCCATGTCTTGCAATATAATTGATTGTAATAAACTATATTTCAAATATGTTGCAAAATCCAAGGGAATTCTTAGTAGTCATAACAGAAACATTACTCCAAGAAAAACGAATCCTCAAACATGTTTCATATGAAGGCTCTGCAAAATATATCCTTCTAATTTCTCAAATCTCTAGAAATTCAAAATCCCATCAGGTTTCTTCAAGTTGCAAAGAAAAGCTATTAACTTTCATTTCTTTTCAAGACTGCATATTTGTGTAGGTCACTTTTTAATTTAAATTGCTTACCTAACCTATAAAATGCAGTTAAACTGAGCAATTGTTATCAATCATGACTCTAGAAATGTAACCTTTTATTTTTATTACTTGTTAAAAATGTAAAACTTTATTCAAATGTCACATCTTCCCTACCCTCCTTTTCATAAAAAGAAAAGCTGTTTTACTAAATAGTATGAATACCATTTATTAATGCTTATTATTGCTGAAGATGTGGGAAGTTTCACCATAAATTTCAAAATGCAGAGTAGGCTCTATCTATAACATGTGGTCTGTGTATGCTACTTTGCTCTGCTGGAAACCATTGTCATCATAACTTATAACTGAATTCTAAAATAGTAATTAATAAAATATTTGCAGAGAAGATTTTTAGCACTTTAATACTTCAGAGTTTTACTGAGGCAGATACATAAATTAAAGTAGAGATGTTTTTGCCTTCTAAGGACATTTTCAAGTTTCATGATTTTAAAATGCCTATTTTAAAAATAGTATTTTGTTATAGAGAAAGCACAATTTTATATCTAACTCCAGAATCATTCACATTCTTATTGTAATAAAATGGTTCAGAATTTGAAAGAAACATTCAAATAGTATGAATATGAATTTCAAGATGGATAGGGACAAAAGCAGAACCTTTTAGTTTTTTTAAAAAACTAGCAAAATTATGTTTTGTGCTCCAGAACCAGAAAGAGGTAAAGCAAAATTTTCAGAAAAGATGCAGCTTGGAGCTAAGAGAGTCTAAGAACCATTGACTCTGTTGAAAATACCTAAAAATAGCAAGGTATATGGTCTCCTTAGAATATAGAATTTAAAACTTTCTTGTCAAGACTGAAAACTTCACTGCAATGCACATTGTATAGTCTAGTTAAAGAGTCATTGTTGGCCATCTCTCTTTACCTTTGATAAAAATATATTTGTGAAGCAAAGGACTCCATCTCATAGTTCCACCAAGGAGCTCTGCACACACTGCAGAAAAAGAATATTCATTAAAAAAAAAAAAAAAAAGTACAAGGAGATCAGTCAGCTATTAGCTTTTTTGAGAGAATTCTTTATTGTCCAGTTTGGAGAGCAGTCAGTAAACTTCCCTTTCTTAGTAAATCTCTTTTCATTTCACACATTTTTATTTAATGTCTACTATGTTCCAGGCACTTGGAAGACCACAATGAGTGAAACAGACTAAAGTTCCTACTTCAAGGAGCTTACATTTTGGTGAGTAAAACGGCATAGAAAATGTTGAGGATGAGGTCGTTGAAACTTTAAATGGGGACTCTAGAGCTGATGTCACTGAGAAAGTCATCTTTGAGTAAATATCTGAAGGAAGTAGGGAGACAACCATCTGGATATCTGGAGGATATCTGGTCAGAGGGAACAGCAAGGGTAAAGGTTCTGAGTCAGAGGCCTGATAGTATTGTTGGAGGAAGAACAAAGAGGCCAGCGTGGCCGAAGGTGAACAAGGTAGAGGGAGAGTACTAGCAGACAAAGCCAAGGGTGCCAGATGGCACAGTGCTTTGCAGGCTCTTGTATGGTTTGTGCTTTCATTTTGAGGCCAAAAAAAAAAAAAAACAACTATTGAAGAGTATTAGGAGAGGCTGCTGAGATGACAGCAGTCTGCAAGGGACCAAGTATAGAAGCAGAAAGATAACTTAGGAGACAAGTGAACCAACCAACATAAGAACAACAAAAACTTGAACCAGGATAATATTAATGAAGTATTGTGAAGAAGTTGAATTTTTAAATATATTTTGAAGACGGAACCAATAAGATTTCGTGATGGTCCAGATGTGGCACGTGAGACAAAGAGAGAAGTCAAGGAGACTTCAAACTAGGTTTTGGAATTGAGCAACTGGAATAATGATGTCATGGGAAAGGCTGCAGGACAAGCTGTTTTAGGGGAAATATCATTTGATAAATTTGTGATGTATAGAGATTAAAATGCCTATAACACACCCAAGTAGAATGTCAATTAGGTAGTACAGTACATGGATCCGGATATTAGTATACAGATTATATTTAAAGCCATGGGAATTGATCAAATCACTGAATGAGGTAGTGTGACAGAAAAGAGAAGCTGTCTAAGGACTGAAAGTTGCTTATTTCTTGCAGGTTGAAAGAAGGTAAGGAGAAAAGAGAGGGTATAAAAATGTTTAATTAGTTCAGCTTCTAATAGTGTAGTTCAGAATTTACTTTAGGAAATAATCAATTGATTACTTTTTGGTTGAGTTGATTAATTTTTCAGATAAGTTGACCAAGTAGAAAAATCTGTATTTTAAAATGAAAAGTACTGTCAGTCTATTGGGGAGATAGATAAGAAAATTACTGATAATATGATTATAGTATGGTGCAGAAAGAGCTATGCTAGAACTTTGAATAATGTATGGTATATAGACAGTGATTTACCATAACCCTCATCAGACTGGGGATTTTGAGTAAACCATATTTAATGAAGTTGATTTGGACTGTTTTAAAAGAGTTATCAGGTGTTTAATGGGCACATGACATTTTAGGTCACAGTAACACCCATGTGTGAAAATTCAAAAACTTGGAATAGTTGATTTATATGTTTGAAGTAACATATATACATGAATGAAAATGGAGGAAATGAGACCGAAATGGAGATAGAGCTTACATTTACTGAACAAGTTTACCCTTAAAATTATAGTAACTATGGAACTTCAGTTTTAAAATATCATAGTCTGCAGGATGGTTGTATTAGTCAGGGTTCTCCAGAGAAAAGGAACCAATAGGATACATATGCATAAGAGGAGATTTCTTTGAGGAAATGGCTCATGTGGTTATGGGGGTTGAGAAGTCCCACAGTCTGCCATCTGCAAGCTGGAGACCCAGGAAGCCTGGTAGTATGATTCAGTCCAAGTCTGAAGGCCTGAGAATCAAAGCAGGGAGGCTGCTGGTGTACATCCTAGAGGCCAGAGAACCAGGAGCGAGGTCAGAAAAAGACGGACATCCTAGCTCAAGAAAGAATTTCCCCTTCCTCTGTGTTTTTGTTCTATTTGGGCCCTTAAAGGACTAGACAATGTCTACGCTCATTGGTGAGGGTGAATTTTCTTTACTCAGTCTACTAATTCAAACACTTATCTCTTCCAGAAACATCATCACAGACACACCCAGAAATAATAGTTTACCAGTTATCTGGGCATTCCTTAGCCCAGTCAAGTTGACACATAAAATTAAGCATCACAATGACAGAATAGATATCAGAAATTAGGCTTGCTGTAGGATGAACAAGTAGAAAGTTCTATAGCATTTTGGGCAAGAAATGAAGAGTGTCTGAACTAAGGAAATAGAAACTGGGTTGGAGAAAAGTTTATACATTTAAGAAATATTTACAAGGTAGAATGTGTACACTTGAGAAATAATATGGTGTGGAAGAAAAAGAATATAAGGGAGCTCAGGAGTCCAGGTTTCTGATTAGATGAATAAAATACAGAATAGGGAAGATGTTTGAGGGAAGAAGGATGAATTTAGTTTTAAACATACTGAGCTGTAGGTTTCTTTGTGACTTCTAATTAAAGTTGTATGGTAAGCAGTGTATATTAAGTCTGGAGTTCAGCAGAGAGTCCAAGACTAGAGATATATATTTTGGATATATGTTTTGGGTGTTTTCCAATAACTGGAGTTAAAACAATGGATTTAGATGAGATTGTCTAAGATGAGGAGAAGCTAAAGATAGAATAAAGGATCGAAGCCTGAGAATTCACCAATATGAAAGGGGCTTCTCAACAAGTAATATTTCTATTCTCAGTGATCAAAGAAGTAGAAAATCCTTCCCAAAAGGAAATGAAAGTTGTTTCCATTTCTCCATTCATTCTCATGCCCTTCCTAACTTCCCCATAATTCCTAAAACTGTCCTTTTGTGTGTGTGTGTGCAGTATGCAGGCCTCTCACTGTTGTGGCCTCTCCCATTGCAGAGCACAGGCTCCGGACGCGCAGCCTCAGCGGCCATGGCTCACGGGCCTAGCCGCTCCGCAGCATGTGGGATCTTCCTGGACCGGGGCACGAACCCGTGTCCCCTGCATCGGCAGGCAGACTCTCAACCACTGCGCCACCAGGGAAGCCTCATATTCTTTTTTTATGTCAAATTTTTTTTTTTTTTGCCTATATGGCAACAATTTCCAAACTTTTACTTTTCCACATTTCCATTCCCTTTTTGTTGTAGAGACACAAATATTGCCTAGATGTCAGCAAAACCTAGACCCATTCATGCATGAGAATCTTAAGGAAAGTATAGCTTGGAGCATAGCTACATAGAAAAGGCCCCTATGATGCTTCCTTCACCAAAATACATACACTTGAAAGGAAACCTTAAACGATATCAATTATGTCTTAGGTTATTCTTTCAGCTATGGAACATAAGTTACAACTTTCATTAAATCTACATATAACCTATATAGAGATTTTATATTTCTTCTATGTGTTAATTTTTTGCAAAATTCAGTAAAGCAAATAAGCCTAATGTGTGTGTGTATATATATATATATATATATGAATCAAATAAAACAAATAGGATACTATTGCCATGGTAAACCAATCATGAGCAATTTAACTTTGCACCTTCAGTATTTTATAGATAGACTCTGCTGGCCAATGGTTAATTGATTATAAATGGCTTACTTCATACTTTCCCAGTCTTTCTATAGTCTCTTCAGCAATTAGGTTTGGCTATCCCAGGCAATTCCCTGTGACAGTTTGTATCTGAAAGCTCAGACTGACAGAACACCTCATCTCTGCTCCCACATTTACTTTGGGGTTTAGGTTACAGGGTATCCATTCACGCTAAATATTCAGACTTTTCACTTTAAAACATTCTTGTGGTGCTCTGCTTCTTTCTTGCTCTGGACCAGATGTCTTTCAAAGACACATTAGAGTAGAAGGAGTCAAGCAAGCATATTTTAAAGTGACAGGTCTATATCCAAACTCTATGGTCTTAATGAAATCTTTATTCTAAGAACTGAAGTTTTTAACTCCACTAGAGCCACTGTGGTCTCCAGCCTCGCTGTTAATCATTTCCAAATCAAGTTCATGGACAAGAGAAACATCTCTAGGGTACTCACGAGATGAGGCTGAACTCAGCAGTCAGTGGAAGCAGGTACATCTGAGCACACTAAAGCACTTTTTCAAATATGCCTGCAATTTTGAAGAGCCTCTTCGGGTTTCAGTTATGAGGAAGAAAGAGAGAAAGCTGGTTTGCCAATAGAAGTTTTCAAAGGCCCTTGCATTACTAAACCATAAATAAAGTTCAGTGTGGAGCCTGTGGGCATTTATGCAATTCATACATTTTGGTATGGTGCAATTAGCTTGGCAACATTTGCTTGTGAAAGACATGGCTGCTAACAGCAAAGGATTGCAGGTCAGCATCATGATTCACTGCCAGAATTTCCTGGACACTGCTTGCATGATGCTTGGAGGCAGTCCAGGCAGTTAGTCCCTGAAGAAGTTTATATGAATCATGCTTATCAAATTAACCTCAACATTTTAAAACTGTGGCAATGAAAATGGTCAATTTCAAACTTTCCCTGTTGTATGAACTTTGCCATTTGCTTACTGCAGTGCTTTCTCTTTGCTTGCTTAGAATTGATCACATACGGGAACTTATCAGTGCAAAAATGGCCAGGTATCACTTGGAGTGGCAACCTAATATTTCTGTAGAATCTATAAACCTAACTCAAGTGCAGAGACAGTTGGAATCACCAGAGTCAGGCATTATAAAACAGTCAACTCAGTCTCACAGTACAATCTTCTGAGTTCACTATCCAATACTCAGTCTGGAGCACAGATGCTAGGCTGTTATTGATGCTCATTAGTTAGAAGAGGGAGATATAAGTTAAATCACTAACATATTGAGAGTCTCTAGACACTTTGACCCATCTATGTTGCTTGGTATATTATTACTGAAATAAAATTTGTAGGAAGACTTCTCTTGGTTATAGAAGTTGTGTAGAGTGGAGGGTAAGCATGTGAACAGTAGAGCTGGACTTCCATGAGCTGAATTTTAGTTCTTCCACTTTTTAACTGTATGATCATAGTCAAGTTACTCTCTGTGTCTTCATTTCTTTATCCATAAAATGAAGCTGTTGTGTAGCCCTAGGTGTAAAGCATTTAGAAAAGCATCTAACACACTGCAAGTACCAAGTGAGTGTTAGCTATTATTGATCTTGCTTAAGGGTCGTTTTTCATTTGTTTGATTCCACAAATCCATGAAAAGAAAAACAAACCTACATGGCTTGGGGGTAAAGCCATTGGTTACATAGTAAGGGCTAGATCTGGGGGTCTCATCTGGCTTATTTCATAAGGTTGCTGTGAGACTTAACCAATGTAAATAAAGTACAGGGTCTGGAGACTAGTAATGATAAATAGTCTTATCAATAGTGCTATTATTAATGCTAATATTTTCTGCATAACCTAAAAATGTTCCCCAATTATCTGTAAGAAATGGATTTCATTATAAAATGGCAGCAACAAAATCATGAAACATTAGCATCAGAAGGAACCCTAGAGAAAATCCCTCCCAAACTCTGAACACAAGAAATGTTTTCCTTTTTCACTTCTCTGCTTTGGCTAAAAACAACAACAACCAAAAAAAAAACACACACAAAAACTATTTTGATCTCCTATGAAGATATAATCACTCCTTTATAAAGTAGCCCATTAAAGTAGAAATATTTTCACATATTGTCAAGTTACTTCTTTTATTTATCTGAAATTACTCTTATTTTTTACCCTGTTGTTTCAGCTTCTGCTTTAATGATCCTCTCAAAATCCTCTAATTCCTCCTCTGTATGGTGTCTGATGGTCTACCTTACACCCATAAGGGATTTTATTTTTCCTCCAGGCTAAACATTTCTAGCTCCTTTTACTAATTCTCAGATAACCTTGTTTCGATTTCTCCTTCATTCTAACTGCCCTCCTTTGAGTGTGTTCCACTTTGATTATTTTTCTCCTAAAATGTAATGCCTAATAGAACTTAATACTCCAAATGTAGTCCCTTTCAGCACATGGTAAAGGGGAAATGTTACTTATTTTCTTGGACAGTTATATTTCCATTATGTAGCCTAGGATGAAATTTGCATTCCTGGCAGCTGAATCACTATCTTGACTACTTGACAAGCTTATAGTAAAGATGATCCTAAATATCTTTCATACATTTTGCTCTTATTTTTTTTCCCATCTTGCGCTTTTGCAGCCGGGTTTTAGAACCTAAAAAATAGGGTGCATTTATCCTGAATAACTTCCAACCCATTAAATTCAGCCCTTTGTTCCATCCTGACTATATTTTGTTTCAGATTCTTATTAGTTAACCCTCCCAACTTTTTACCATCTACATATTGTGAGAAGTTTGTTATCACTGATGTCTTTGAAATACCTAGAGTGTTGAAGATTATAGACTTAGTGGTTGATATTAATCCTTTAAATAATATTTTTGAGTATGATCATTCACCAATTATAAATTCTCTGAGTATTTTAACACCTAACTCAGTTATACTCAGAGATGCCGTGGGAACACTAGTTAAATGCTTATGGCTGTAGCATTCCTCTAATTTACAAATAGTAACCTATTATTAAAACAAACAAATCACAAAAACAAAAATAATCATATGCTGACAGTACCTGTACCATAAATCCTCCATCTAGAAACCTGGAGAAATGCCTTATGAGAAGGTTCAGTGCCTGCTACTCACCATCCCACTCATCTCCCTTGTCTGGGCTCAGTAGAGGAAAAAATGAAGACATTCTCTTTATTCTATAGAAACAAAGGTGAGCTCAAGCAGAGCCTCCCTGTGAATTTTCACAAAATGACACATCCCTTACCTTCAGAATTATATTTTTATTGTGACCCATGAAGAGGGACACTGGAACGTAGTCTATATTCTGGTCAAGTGACAGATACCTCATTCTGGCTTTGGTGTGTTCTTATAAATTTCTGAGAATGAAGTTAGATATCCCTTGCCTAAAAGGCTGTGATTTTTGTTTATGGATTAGAAATTTATTTCAAATATTTTCTACTTTACACTTGGAGGTAGTTACTCATTTTACACATATGGAGTACTCAATGTACATCTATATTTTGTACTAGTTATAAAGGATTTAAATTTCTTTAAAAAACAATGACTTTTTGGAGCTGATAAGCTAACTAGGAAGATGATCACTTTAGCAAATAAGTTATAAGGCAATGTTGTAAATACTGTACAACAGAGCACACATAAAGTACTAAGTAAGGGAGGGTAGCAGGACTTGTAACACCAAGCTAGAATGTCAGGGGTAACCACATGAAGGATGAATGTACTTTTGTCAAGGTTTAGGGGAAGGAGATATCCATTGCTTAAATGCTTTCAGGCCAAAGATGCAAAAAAAGTACCTAGTCTTCTACCAACCTAGGGTATTGGTCCACTAACACTATCCCCCAGATCCTTGCAATATATTAATTATTTTCCCAGTTTTTGTCCTTGTCTCCAAAAGTCTGTTCTGAACATGGTAGACAAAGAGATCCTTGAAAAATCTAAATCGGATCATGTCACTAAAGTGCTCATACTCTTCCATGACTCATATAATACAATTAAAGAAAAGTATGTTAGAATAATATTCCAGAACAAAATCAAATAATAATAATCAAATAAAAAAGTAATATCCCAGAATAAAATCAATGCTGAAAATGTCCTCCCCTCACCCCCACCCCCATCCCGGCCTTACAAATCTGCAATCCCTAACTTTATTGATATTCTGACCACATATCTTTGAACCACTCTGCTTCAGACCACTCTACTGGTTGCCTTGCTCTTTTTCAAACATTCCAAGCAGGCTTTCTCCTCAGGACCTATTCATCTGCAGCTTCCTCTGCCTGGAACACTCTTCTTACAGATAGCCATATTTCTCCTTTTCATCCTGCTCTAGTTTTCTCCACAGCACTTATTATCAACATGGGTCATTCTATACACTTACTTATCGTGTATTATCCATTTCCCATCACAAAAATATAAGCTCCACGAAGACATGGATTTTGTCTGTTTCATTCTATACTGTATTCCCAAGTATTTTCACAGGACTGATGTATCAAAGGCAGAATCAGAGGAAGGAAAGTTGCTCTGGTGCCATTTTATGAAAAATCTAGTATTATATGTTAGGAAGAATTGACTTTATCTTTTAGGCAAAGAGAAACTGTTTAATGACATGGAATCCTTTGGAAAACAGAAGTGAATCTTTGGACTTTGTGCCCTCAGGGTCAACTACCTTTCTTTTCAGGTGAAGCTGCACCCTAATATTATTCCTTTTCAAGGTAGGCAAGCCCTGAAGAGAAAACTCTGCTGTAACTAACTGGGCTTATGAAGACTTTAATATTCTATGCTGATATCCAAAGTAGCTGATTAAACCTACCAGCTCCTTTGAATGGCTACTAAGAAACCACTGAAGCATATGAAATTGGAATTATTGCTATTTACATATTTGAATCAAGGTGAGAAATTAAAAGAGTCATAAGTTAACATAATTTTAAAATGAAGTAAGCCTGTTTTTGTGAGTGTGGAACAACATGAAAAAGGAATTTACATATTACAAGGATAACAAACCAGCTATATATTAAACTTCTGATGTCAACACAAAGATTTTCAAGTAAACCATAATAAACACATAATTTTAGTTACAATGCTGACTTTGTTGTGCATGTTACTAAAATATGTGAAACCAAAGTCTGCCAACAAGGGCTGTGTGTGTGTTTCTTGCAGCAACAAAAGGGTATGTCAAGTAGACTGTGAGAAAATAGCAGTTGTAACCCAGCAGGAAATCAAAATTCAAGGTGAGATTCTAGGGAAGATGAGACATGTGTCTTCTCTATGAGCTGAGAGCTATGAGTTACAAGAATTATGAAAGTGTTTTGTTGGTTTCAGAAACTACCAAAATTACAAGAAATACTCCTAATAAATTTCCTCAGTTATTTGGCTCATTATTTTCAAGGTCAATATTGAGTGGCCATATGACCTCGTCTCATTAATTGCTTAGTCATTTAGTAGATGTTCAGTCAGAAGACGCATTTCTTAGATTCTAAAGGAAAAGGTAAATGAGAGCTGTATTCATGAAGAGCTACATTCTAATTTGCATAACCAATTATTTCCATACTTTTAGCTAACCACAAGCTGCAATATATACAGCCCTCACATTTTTCTTCCACTCCCATCAAAATAGCAATACAATTGTATTATTTCCTATTTAGAGATATAAATTATATAATAGGAAAAAAATATATATTTAAAGGAAAGAAATTTCAAAGGAATTTCATGTAAAAATGTATATTAAGGAAAAGCATTACAAATTTTTCTTTAGACAAATATAAATAAATTAGTGGATTTTTTTTAATACAGACATTTCATCATTTATATGTGAGAGTTTGGACATGGTAAGGAAGTTAGGAACTACCTCGTGTTATCTTCTGAACAACTTTAAATGTTAGGAAATAATATCTTTTTTTTTTACAGTTGAGGAAACAGTAATTGAGAGAGCATAGTGACTTACTCAAGGCTGCAAAGCTAAGAAAGAAGTAACATTGAGTTATGAACCCAGGGCTTTCTGAGTCTAGCATTTTTGAAATCTCTAATAGTGTAGATAACATTATGCGGTGTGCACCTTTCTGAAGAACAGGTTAATAACCGTCATTAGATTCTTAATGGCATAAATCATGTGAAAGATACTATAGTCCTGTTTTTTTCTCGGATTACAGGGTCAATGCAGTGCAGGTGAAAGATGAGGCAGGCTGGCTTAATCTGACTGGTCTCAGGATGCCTCCAGCATCATGGAGTAGATTAAATGAGTTTGAAAGCTTTCTTCCTTGGTGCAGGGTTGGTATCTGCCCAATAGGACCGGGTGTGGCCAGCATCTGTTCTGATTGGTTGAGTGTCCGACCTAATGGTTTAGGTTTCTGTCCTGACTGGTTAGTGCCTTCGCCATGTTCATTGAGACATATTTTGAAAATCGAATACGTTTTCTCAATTTTAAACAATACAAACACCATTCCATATTATAAACATTATTTCCAGTCAATCCCACACTGCAGCTTCCTATCACCATCCAGATATATATATGTTTTTCTTCGTGGTATCTCATCCAAAGGTCTCAGTTCTCTGTGGGGACACTTGTGTCGACATTCATTCGAAAGTCCTCAGGTAAAATCAATTCCTATATCTGCCCCTAGTGATACTTCTCATAAGAATGTGTGTATTCCCCAGTACTCAGCATCATTTCTTTGAACACTAAGATTACATCTTAAATGAAAAAATAAAAGTAAACATCCCAACAAAAACATACCCTAATCCTTAAGAAGACTGTAAAATTGTGTGAGATAAGAGGGAATAAATAATGTCACACAGTGAGATAATTTTGAGATATTTATACACTGTAGACCTCAGCTTGCTGAGAATGGTGTTCCAACAGTATCTCTCACTCCATTCCACTTGGAACCATCACCTTTAAAAGCCTCCTCACTGCATAGGGGGAATTTTCTTCATTTTCTCTCCTGTATCTTCCATTGTTGTAGAAATCAATTAAAGTCACCTTAGCTAAGCAGTAGGCAGAGGAAGGGGGAAAAATAGCAATATAAAGATAGAGCCCATCTTACATATAACTAGAATATGCAACAAGGCATTCTGTACTCTTAGCTTCTTGGTAAAGCCTGAAAATTTTAAATTGTCATTATTCTTTTTTGTTGAGAATTGTCTTTTCAGCTAGTTTCTTCTTCCTTTCTTCTTTCTTTTCTTCCTTCCTACCTTCTTTCCTTCCTTCTCTCCTTCCTTTTCTCCCTGTCTTTGTCTCTCTTCCCTTCCCTTTCCTCTCCCCCTCATATAATGGTCATTTAATTCTCAAGACACCTCACAAGTTAAGAATGGTCCTCAATTTTTAGATGAAAAAAAAAGGAAGCCAACAGGTTAAGTAACTTGGACAAAACCAAATATTTAGTAAGTAGCAGAATAGAATTGAAACAGGTGATCTTCTTTTAAAATAAAATTATTTCATGACTATCTTTATGAAGGAATAAAAAATACATTTTTTTTGTATTATCTCCTTAACATGAATTGACTTTATTTTTTTTAAGATGATAGCCTTGAAAAACCTAAGAGCAGATACTGAAAAAGAGTGAGGTCTGAGATTTCACAAAACAAAATCTCACCAATTTCCCAGTGTCAAACCACTAAATGCCAGTATGTGCAGAGTTATCTGATAAAAGATCATTATCAGGTAGTTTCCATCTCAGTTAAACAAGGTAGTACCATAATAGAAGTTTCCTTACTTAGAAAGTACAATCGGATTTTACCACTGGGAAAAAAATATTGAGAGACACTTTAGAATCTTTTTCCCTGAAAATTCTTGAAGTATTTATCCCCGTGAGACTGTGTATATATTTATACACAAACAGGAATTTCAATATAACTATATTTCAAAGACGCTTATTAACTTTCTGAATTCCTTTTGTAAATAGTTACATAATCTTAGAGATAAACAATATCTCATGTGTATTAAGTACCTCGCATGTGAAATGCTTTCCATTTAACCTTCAAAGTAATCCTTTGATGTAGATACAATAACTCGATTATTTCAATTTTACAGATAAGTTAATGAGGTAACTTCTCTGGTATCAGTAAGCTGAAGAATAAAGGGCTAGAGAGCTGATCCAGTTAACCTGACTCCCCAAACCCACTTTGTTTACCACTGCACTGTAACACCAAAGAGTCTATTTAAATTTTAAAAATAATTCTTTAAGATTAATAAGTGTATTTGTTTAAAATATTTATATTGTTTCACTTAATATGATTATTTTAGTAAATATCTTCTTTATACTTGGACTAAAAAAAATTTTGTTTTACATTTCAGCATAACTTACCCCTTGAATGTGATAATTTTTCAAAGTGTTAACTACATCATTGATAAAAACATAACAGTTTTATAAGTTATTCCAAAGTCTGTTCCAAAATTCAAAGGAGCACTTTAGTATGTTTTTATCTTAATTGATAGCAATCAAAATAGATATATATTTCTTTGGTGGTTTGTTTTCATGTAGGAATTGTTGAAGTACAGGAAAAAGAGGAAAGGAACTGCTAAAACCTCAGAAAAAAGCAAAAATAGAAAAGATGGAATTACTGAAGAAATATTTCACTTAATTCACAAAGGGAAAAACTCCTTGTTCTGGTGTATGGGAATTTGCATGATGAAGCTCCATATTTTAAGTTTCAATAGTCATTAATATAAAAATGTTACAAGTTACTAAAAAGTACTTCTTAATTTAGCATCAGAAAAGTTGATATTGGCATTAATTTTTTAATATAAAACTGTGTTTTTTTGGAAATAATTTAAAGGTGGAGTACCTTTCCCTTCCTATCTACTTACTCCCAAAATAAAACCCCACAATCACAATCAATAAAAATATTTCTCATCTCTCTTATATTTAGAATATGTTTTTTGAGAGACAGGGTTTATCATGGTCTTATTTTCTCATTTTTGTGTGCTACAAACCAGGATTTTTAAAAATACCTTTCAATTAATGTGATTTAAAAAATCAAACATTCCGAATAGAGTGAGTTGAGTGGTAACAGTCTCTGTTACTTCTCACTTTCCAAATATTCACTTCCATATCTGTATTAACTCACTCTGTCAAAGAATCCATCACAGCCAGTCAAAGGGGCTAATTCAGAACAGTATATTATGTGAATGAGATGGATCTGACTGAATGACAGAGATTAAAAGAATATATATTTGGGGCTGGGGAGATAACGTGCTGCTCAAATGCACTGAGAAGATTCATAAGGGGGAAATAGTCAAGGTGATGTGAGCAAGTTTGTTCCTATTAGAGTTAGTTTTTTTGTTTTGTTTTGTTTTCTGGGGGTTTTTTTGCGATATGCGGGCCTCTCACTGCTGTGGCCTCTCCCGTTGCGGAGCACAGGCTCCAGATGCGCAGGCTCAGCGGCCATGGCTCACGGGCCCAGCCGCTCCGTGGCATGTGGGATCTTCCCGAACCGGGGCACGAACCCGTGCCCCCTGCATCGGCAGGCGGACTCTCAACCACTTCACCACCAGGGAAGCCCTAGAGTTAGGTTTTAAATGGTGTTATAAATTTCATGTGACCTTTTATCCCAAGAACTAGAATCACATCATTTACCAGAACTTCTCTTCACTGTATACTCTTCTTTGTGACACTTGCCTAAGAGCATTCTCAAACATGTAGGCAGGGCCACTTTTTTCTAATTAATCAAATAATAATAAAGCATAAGTAATGTCTATAATCTAACAGTATGATAGCCTCATGAAGAATAAAAATATGCAAACTACATTTACTAATGAAAAAGCTTATGCTTGCTTCCTTGGACTTTCTTGGAGTCTCTGGTGAGTAAATGTTCCAAAGTTCACTCTCAAACTCCTAGCCACTTGCATAAAGTGTTCCCTTGGTCATGAGTATCCTGACCCTAATTTGGCTTCTCTAAGCTGGGTTGCCTGTGCCTTTGGCCCTGTGCAGAAACTGGGTTACTTTCTGCTTGTTTTGCTTTTGTTTTCTCTTATTTTTTTTCCAGCTTTATTGTCATATAATTGACACATAACATTGTGTAAGTTTAAAGCGTACAAAGTATTGATTTGATACACTGATACATTGCAAAATGATTACCACTCTAGGAGTAGCTATACCTAGATCACATCACATAATTTCCATTTTTTTCAGTGGTAAGAATATTTAAGATCTACTCTCTTAGCAACTTTCAAGTATATAATACAGTAATATTAACTAAAATCATTATGCTGTACATTACATCCCTAGGACTTATTCATCTTATAACTAGAAGTTTGTGCTTTTTGACCAATAGCTCCCCCTTTCTCCCACCCCGCAGTCCCTGGTAATAGTTATTTTAGTCTCTGTTTCTATGAGTTCAGCTTTTTTTCCACACATAAGTGAGTTAATACAGTATTTGTCTTTCTCAGTCTCACTTATTTCACTTATCATAATGACCTCAAGTTCCATCCATGTTTTTGCAAACGGCAGGATATCCTCCTTTCTCATGTCTGAAAAATATTTTTTTATTGTCCATTCATCTGTTGATGGACACTTAACGTTGTTTTCATATTTGGTTATAGTGGCTAACGCTGCAATGAACATGGGAATGCAGATGTATCTTTGAGATCCTGATATTATTTTGTTGGATATATATCCAGAAGTGAGATTACTGGATCATATGATTGTTTTATTTTTAATTTTTTGAGGAATTCCTACATTGTTTTCCATAGTGGTTGTACTAATTTACAGTCCCACGAACAGGGTTCAAGTGTTCTTTTTTCTCCACATCCTTACCAGAACTTTTACAGAAGGTGTGTAGCATGTTACTTTGATACATTTATATATTAAAATCAATGTAACATTTATCACATAACATCATTATGGTACAACATTTTATGATTTGCCAATATTTTCTTCCATTCAGCAGCTTGCCTTTTCATTTTGTTGATGGTTTCCCGTGCAAAAGCTTTTTGGTTTGATGTAATCCCACTTGTTTAATTTTGCTTTTGTTGCTTGTGCTTTTGGTGTCAAATTCAAAAAATCTTTGCCAAGACCAATGTCAAGGAGCTTACTCACTATCTTTTCTTCTAGGAGTTTTATGGTTTCAGGTCTCATATTCAGATCTTTAGTCCTTTTTGTGGGGGGGTGGAGGGGCTGCACCATGCAGCTTTCGGGATCTTAGTTCCCCTATCAGGAATGGAACCTGGGCCCCCAGCAGTGAAAGCGTGGCCTCCTAACCACTGGACGACCAGGGAATTCCCCTTTAGTCCATTTTTAATTTTTCTTTTTTTTTTGTATGATGTAAGATAGAGGTCTAGTTTTATTCTTTTGAAGGTGGCTACTCAGTTATCCCAGCACCACTTATTGAAGACACTACCTTTTCTCCATTGATATTCTTATGGGTTTATTTCTGGGCTCTTATTCTATTCCATTGATCTATGTATCTGTTTTTATGCCATTTTATCATACTGTTTTGGTTACTATAGCTTTGTAATATAGTTTGAAACTGGGACGTGTGATGCCTCCAGCTAAGTTCTTCTTTCTCAAGATCATGTTGGCTATTTAGGGTCTTTGTAGTTCCATACAAATTTTTAGGATTATTTGTTCTATTTCTGTGAAAAATGCCATTGGAATTTTGACAGAGATTGCATTGAGTCTGTAGATCTCTTTTTACAGAATGAACATTTTAACAATATAAATTCTTCCAATCCATGAGCATGGAGTATCTTCCCATTTATTTTTGTCTTCTTCAGTATTTTTTCATCAATGTCTTATAGTTTTCATTGTATAGATCTTTTACCTCCTTGGTTAAAGTTATTATTAAATATCTTATTTTATTGATGCTATAGTAAATGGAACTGTTTTCTTAATTTTTCTTTCTGATAGTTCATTAGTGTATAGAAATACACCTGATTCTGTACATTGATTTTGAATCCTACCATTTTACTGAATTTTTTTCTTAGTTTTAACATTTTTTTGGTGGAGTCTTTAGGTTTTTCCACATATAATATTATGTCATCTGCAAACAGAGGTAATTTTCCTTCTTCCTTTCCAATGTGGATGCATTTTATTTATTTTTATTTCATAATTGCTCTGGCTAGGAATTTGTACCATGTTGAATAAAAGTGGTAAAAGTGGGCATCCTTGTCTTATTCTTGATCTTAGCAGAAATGTTTTCAGCTTGTACCATTGAGTGTGATGTTAACAGTGGGCTTGTCATATATGGCTTTTATTATATTGAGGTACATTCCTTCTATACCCAATTTACTGAAAGTTTTTATCACAGAAGAATGTTGAATCTTGTTAAATGTTTTCCTGCATCTATTGAGATGATCATATGATTTTTATCTTTCATTCTATGAATGTGGCATGTCACATTTATTGATTTGCATATGTTGAACCATTCTTGTATCCCAGGGGTAAATCATACTTGATCATGGTATATGATCCTTTAAATGTATTTCTGAAAATCCAGTTTGCTAATATTTTGTTGAGGAATTTTGTATTTCTATTTATCAGGGATATTGGCTCATTTCTTTTCTTGTAATGCTCTTATCTGACTTTGATTTAGAATAATACTGGCCTCATAACATGTGTTTGGGAGTGTTCCCCTTCTTTGACTTTTTGGAAGAGTTTGAGAAGGATTGGTATTCTTCTTTAAATGATGGATAGAATTCATCATTGAAGCCATCTGTTCCTGGACTTTTCTTTGTTGAGAAGTTTTTGATTGCACATTCAATCTCCTTACTAGGATTGCTCTGTTCAAATTTTCTATTTCTTGTGATTCAGTCTTGGTAGGTTGACTGTTTCTAGGAATTTATCCATTTCTTTTAAGTGATCCAAACTGTTGTTTCCTTATCATTGTTCATAGTAGTCTTTTAGAATCCTTTGTATTTCTGTGTTATCAGTTGTAATGTCTCCTCTTTCATTTCTAATTTTATTTATTTGTGTCTTTTTTTTTTTCTTGGTAAGTCTAGGTAAAATTTTGTCTATTTATTTTTAATCTTTTCAATAAACCAGATCTTAGTTTTGCAGATGTTTTCTATTGTCTTTTTAGTCTCTGTTTCATTTATTTCTCACTCTGATCTTTGTCATGTCCTTCCTTCTACTAACTTTGGGCTTAGTTTGTTCTTTTTAAAGTTCCTTGAGGTGTAAAATCAGGTTGTTTATTTGGAATTTTTTTAAATGTAATATTTATTGCTATAAACTTCTCTTTTAGAACTGCTTTCCTGTATCCCTTAAATTTTAGTGTGTTGTGTTTCCATTTTAGATTACCTCAACATATATATTGATTTCTGTTTTGATTTCTTCTTTGATCCTTTGGTTGTTCAGGAATATGTTATTTAACCTCCACATATTTGTAAATTTTTCAGTTTTCGTCTTATAATTTATTTCTAGTTTACTACTATTGTGGTCAGAAAACATGCTTGATATGAATCCATTTTTCTTATATTTATTGACTTGTTTTGTGACCTAACATATGATCTATCTTGGAGAATGTTTCATACATGTTCGAGAAGAATGTGTACTCTGCAGCTGTTGAATGGAATGTTCTATAAATGCTTGTTAGGTTCATTTGACCTAAGATATAATTTAATCCAATGTGTCCTTACAGATTTTCTGTCTGGATAATCTATCCATTGTTGAAAGTGGGGTATTGAAGTCTCCTACTATTATTGTGCTGCTATTTCTCCCTTCAGAGCTGTAATAGTTTCTTTACATATTTATTTGCTCTACGTTAGTACATAAATATTAACTAATGTTATATCTTCTTGATATAACAGTATATTTGGGGAAGTTTTTTAAAAAAATAATGCATGCATGTAACTATGACCTACTGCTTCTCTGAAGACATTAAATGACTATCATATAAGATCAAATAATAATGGAGATACCATTCATTGATCACCCCTTGTATGCCAGGCAACATCTTTGTCAGTTACATGTTATCCTTATAATAATCTTAAATAGTAAGTATTATTATCCTTATATTTCAGAGGAGGTTAAACAAATTGCCTGATGTCACCCATCTAGTAAGTAGTAGAAACAAGGTTTGTACCTAGATTTAGTTGATCCAATAATAATTTGCTTTCTAGCATAAATACATGTCTACAATCTTTGTAAAACATTACCACCACATTTGAAAATTCTGATTTTAGACCTACCATTGAGCGATGAATTTCCTCATCTGGTGAAGTGCTCATTAGTGGACTTAGGAAAGATGGAAGGCCTAGAGGGAACAATATACCTGACCTTCTTTTTCTTGTCTAAAGAGTGGGCCAAAATCTCCAGCCCTGCATTTAGATATATTCTATTGATAGTTTCATTTGGCTTCAAATCTAATTGAAAAATGTCCTACAGCCTTGAAAGAAATTAGACCCACTGGTGTATCGCACTAAGAAAACTCCTTCAGTATGTAACAGAAAGTATGTAACAGGAAAACTATTCCAGAATTTCTTTGTTGGCATAGTTAGTATGGTAAACACACACTAGTCAAATAATATTAAAGGCAAAAATATCATTATGCATTATACAATAGGTTAATTTAACCTATTGTTTGACATAAATTTCAACTTGAACGTATCATTCCACAAATACCTTTGTATTTGCTTGTCTTTTGATATATTGTTCCAATAACAAGACAAGGTGTTATTATTTAAGTTCCAGAAACTAATAGAGAAAGCACATAGAGAAAATTAATTCTACTTTCAGAAGGAGGGAAACATACTACAAAGATAAGATTTCTTCTTAGTATATAGAGTTATGTAATGCCTCCAGTTTTCTAATAAAGTGTCTGATTGTTCTTTATTTACTCTTTCTTTACTTTTTTTTGGTCTCATTATCTAAAATTTAAGCTCCTTGAGAGTAGACAGGTTAATCTGTATCTTCAAGTTCCATTCAAAATAATGAACATTTGCTGAGAACATACAATATTACTAGCTAGTAGTATTATTTGGATGCGTATGTTTAAAGCATTATGATTTAGGAGTCAAATTTTTAATGTAAGGAAATGTGGAAGCAACTCAACTAATTAAATAAAACAAAGTACTCTAACATGACTGACAGCAACAACTAATATGGTCATAGTTTTGGTGAGAAGTCATAAAGCATTTAAGAGTTTGTCTCCTAAATATGTGGACTGGCAACCTAAGCTTCTCAAATTCATTTGATGTTTTAATCAACCATATGCATAGTGGAAGGAATACACTGTAGTTAAAGTCAGAGCACAATAATTGTAACTGTAATTTTCCACTTTTCTGAAGAATGACAAATAAATTATAACACTATTCAGGCTCAGCTAATGATTAATTATTAATCATAATATTTCAAAAATATTTTTCAAAAGCACTCATTTTCAAGATGAATCCTATTATTTTTTTTCCTTTTCATGGAATTTAGCATCACATATTTATTAAATCAACATAGGAATTTTATTTTTAATACCTATAAACACTTAGATATGTTCAAACCAAATTGAATGAGAAAGGGAAGTATGAGCATATTTCGTACTATACATTTGCAAACTGTGAAATATGCTTGGATGACTTTTCTGGAAAAGATCCACGGTTGAAATTATACTCCAGGATTTTTCTGGGTGAACCAAACAACTTGTTGTGAATGATAATCTAGAGTCATTTTGTTGATAAAACAAATCTTTGTTTTGAGGGAATAAATAGTTATGTTGCAGCATATTTCACACCATCCAAGAATATGGTCAGCAAACCTTTTTATGAAAATTTAATTAAATTTATCTAGTTATAATCGTTCTTTGAAAAACCTAAAGCTGGAAATTAAGAGAAGCCATGCACCTGGGCATTGACAATACTTTAATCTAATAATGCCAATTGAGTTCCGTTGAGAAGTTCATAATGACCTTTATTTACATTTAATTAGCACTTCTCTGGATTAATTCCTCATTTTATAAACCTAATATAACCTCAATTTTGGAAGATGTGAATCGAATATGATAACAACATGTACCTGATTGTTTTAATTAATGTGTCTAAACTGAACATGCCCCCTCAAATTCATAAAGATCACACTTTATGCTATCCTTAGACTTCTCATCATGTTAATTGGCTGCTCTGCTAGAAAATTAACTTTATATTATTCTGACTCTGTGTCAAGTAGTACAATTCCAGTTGGTTATGATGAGCATGGAGAGTAAACATATAAACTTTATTTCAGATATTTATTTATTTAGGCTAGAGGAAAACAAAAGTATTAACATTGGTTAATTCTAAGTGATAAAAGTATAGATAATTAAAAATAATATTCTATATTTTCCAGAATTTTCTATAATGAATATTTATAACTTTTTTGAAAAATATTATATTACATATATAAATCAGATATATGTTATATGTTTGTGTGTGTGTGTGTATCTGTGTGTGTGTATATATATATATATATTTTTTTAAATTGTCTTGGAAGTCCAAGGAAAACATTCATCATTCATGTCTTCTGCTCATATTCTACTTGATTTCAACATTAATGTAGGTGAAGGTGAGAAACAGGTCAAGAGACATGAGACCATGTGAACCTTAATGGTTTGGATAAAGGACAGTAACAATGATGAATGTGTGAATGAATGAATGATGTTTTATGATTCTTCCTTTTGGGAAAGGAACTGGGAATCTCAAATACAGAATGGTAATATCTTGTCAAAATGTTCTTTTTATACTGAAGTTTTTTTCTCTATTTAACTGTTCTCATTGGATTGGACTCAAGACAACATAGTTGCCATCAGATTCTAAGATTAGAATCTGTTGCCACTAATATAAGTAAGTGTCTATCAGTTATATCAGAGGCATATTTAGGGAGACAAAGCATTCAAAGTCAAAACAGTATATCAACAAATAGAAAGTAGCAACCAAAGAAATGTTATAAAGTTTAAAAATTCTGGAAAATAGTTTTTGATGTCATATCCTAGTTGATTCTATAAATCGGGACTCATGCCAAAGCCAACCAGAATTAGTGCCAAAAAAGCCTAACATGTAACATAAATAGGTTCTTGTGATAATATTCTCTCTGTTTCAAAAACTTAAAGAGTAATGTTGTTAGATTACAGGAGAAATTGTTTCCCTGTCAAATTTAATGATGGGATTTTAAAAATTTCAGTATTATTCCTGGAAAATGCAGTGGGCTGTGTTTAAATTTCCAAGTTTATTCTTAAGTGAAGCTTTTACTCTATACATGCAAGAATATTATTTTTTAAGGTTTTATCATGTTATTTGCTTGATTACCCCAGTGATCTCTTAAAGTATCATTTCCCCTAATCTTTAACTGTCGTCTTTAATTACATACTATCGTTAAAGTAAACTTCTATGCTTTGGGGCTACAGATAGGGAGCCAGGGACAGATTGTTCTCTAGAGAAAATAAGGAGGAAGCAACGGTTAAACAACTATAAGAACAAGTGGGGCAAAATTAATAAAGCTTCATAAAATGTTGAGTAACCAACATCCCTTTTACTCCACATTTGATAATGATGTTTTTTTCTACTTTGTCAAGTATAAATAAAGACTGTGTACCCACATTAAATGAGTCTTCTGAGTCCATTGGGATTAAGTGGGAGACAGCAACCTTGTAACCAGGATGGAAACCTGGAGACTTGGCTTCTAGTTTGAGTTCTATCTCTGCTTAGTTCTGTGACTTTGGATAAAGCATAACTTTTGAACCATCACCTTTTTTTTTAATCTGTCAAGACTTAATTGATCTGGGTAATATTTGGGTATCCCTTTGAACCCCTATATATAAAACTCTAGGGGGATATAAATGAGTAATCCCACATAAAGGCAAACTTAAACCCAGTTGGCTACCAACTTGCAAGAGTATATAATGTGATCTGTCGATTCACTTTTCATCAGTCCTTGTCTTGTTGATTGTCATTAACTGGTATTGCTACAGTCCTTTTTCACTTGAGTTCAATACTATGATCTGTATGTTTATAACCTATACCATGCACACATTGCACAAGTAACAAAGGATAATCCATAAAGACATTTTAGAAAGGAGTACCATTTGATGAGTTGTCATATTGAAAAAAGAGATAGAACACAGAGCACTGTGAATTATCCTAACTATATGTGACAATTATTACACCTTCCTTCATGCCCCAAAGTTAGAGCTAATAAGCAATCTGTGAGTGGTTTAATATTGCAAAATTACTATTTTCCAGCAAAAATCCCCTTTGTGGTACTCTTGATACTATATAGCCTGGAATTTTGAAATTTCCCCAGGGAGGATAGAAATTATGTATAATACCAAATGGTGTTGGCCCTTTATTGTCAGAAGTATTTAGATGCCCTACTTGAGAGGGTGGAGAGTATTACAGCATTACAGATAAGAACAGGAATTTGACAGTGAGACCATGATGTGAATTTGGCAAGTGACTAACTTTTCTCAGTTTTAGTTATATTATCTACAAAGCAGGGATAATAATATATTAACTTCATAGAGTTGCTGTAGTTATTAAATGAAATTAAGTGAAAAAAATATATAAAGTGCTTATCATCCTGACAACTCTTAAAGGCTTTTATGTAAATGAGAAAAACAAAGAAAAACATTGCAATATTTGAGAACCAAATGGAGTTTTTCTAGGTGTTTATTGATTTTTTTGCTTTTTGCTATTAAAGCTTTACTGAGATATAATTAAAATACCTTAAAATTCAATAAAGTGTACAAGTCAATAGTTTTTAAGGTATTCATAGGCTTTTGCAACTGTTAACCACTATATTATTGTAGAAATTTTTCATCACTCCCCAAAACTCTCCATCCCCTAATATATTTTCTGTCTCTATGCATGTATCTATGGTGGACATTTCAAATGAAGATAATAGTATAATATGTCTTTTGTGACTGGTTTCTTTCTCAACATAATGTTATCAAGTTTCATTCATGCTGTAGCATGTATCAGTACTTCTTTCATATTACTGAATAATATTCCATTATATGGATATATCACAATGTGTTTATCCATTCATCAGTTAATGAACATTTGGGATATTTCTACTTTTTAGCAGTTATAAATAATGCTTTTAAGAATATTCATGTAAAGATTTTGTGTGGATATATGCTTTCATTTTTCTTGTGTATATACATAAAAGTGGAATTGCTGAGGATCACACGGCAAATTTATGTTTAATATTCTGAGGAACTGCTTATCAATTTCTGAAAAATGTACCTGAGATTTTGATAGAGGATTCATTGACTCAATAGAACAATTTGGGGAATCTTGCCATTTTAACAATTTTAGTCTTTTGATTCATGAACATATATCTTCTGTTTATTTAGAACTTCAATTTCTCTCAACAAAGCTTAGTAGTTTTCAGAGTACAAGTTCTGCACTTCCTTTGTTAATTACTAAATTTTAAAATGATTTCTGTACTATTGTAAATGGAATTGTTTCTTTAATTTCATTTTCAAATTGTTTATTGCTAGTGTATAGCAGGTAATTGATTTTGTGTATTGATCTTATATTATCCCACTGAACTTGGTTATTGGTTCTAATAGTTTTTTAGTGATTTATTTAGAATTTACTGTATAAAAGATTATGTCATTTATGAACAGAAATAGTTTTACTTCTTTCTTTCCAATCTGGTTGTAGTTATTTCTTTCTTCTTCTCTAATTGGTCTGGCTAGTATTTTCGGTACAATGAAGAATAGAAGTGACAAGAACATCCATTCTTATCTTATTCCTGATCTTAGAGTGAAAACGGTGATCTGTCATCATTAAGTATGATGTTATCTATGGGTTTTTTTGTAGATATCCTTCATGAAGGTGAGGAATTTCCCTTTTATTCCTAGTTTTTGGAGTGTTTTACCATGAAAGGGTGCTGGACTTTTGACAAATACTTATTCTGCATATACTGGGATTATCATGTGGTTTTTATTCTTTATTCTATTAACATGGCATAACACAATAATAGATTTTAGTTGTTAAAACAACCTTACATTCTTGTGATAAATCACACTTGTTTATTATGTACAGTCTTTTACATCCTACTGGATCAAGTTTGGTAGTATTTTGTTGAAGATTTTTAAATTTATATTTACTTGTAATATTGGTCTCTAGTTTTCTTTCCTGTAATTTCTTTGTCTGTTTTTTATACTAGAGTAATATTGGCTTCATAGGATGAATTGGAAGTGCATCTCTTAGCCAATTTTTTGGAAGTGTTTGTGAAGAATTGATATTAATTTTTAAAATATTCATTAGAATTCACCAGTGAAGTATCTAGGCATGGGCTTTTTATAAAATGGGATGTTTTAAATGTATCTATTCAACCTCTTTTTTATATCATAGGTCTATTCAGATTTTCTATTTCTTTTTCAGTCAGTTTTGATTTTATATATCTCTCTAGGAATTTATCTGTGTCATCTAAGTCAGGGGTCCCCAGCAACCAGACCGCACAGCAGGAGGTGAGTGGTGATGAGAGAGCAAAGCTTCATCTCCTGCTCCCCGTAGCTCCCCATCACTCACATCATCATGTGAACCATCCCCTGCTCCACCCATCTGTGGAAAAATTGTCTTTCACGAAATTGGTCCCTGGTGCCAAAAAGGTTGGGGAGCACTGATTTAAGGTATCTATTTTTGGCATATATTTTTTGATTTTATTTCTTTGTAATCCTTAATGTCTAAAATGCTGATAATGAGGTCCCATATGTATTCCTTTTTTTTTTTTTTAACATCTTTATTGGAGTATAATTGCTTTCCAATGGTGTGTTAGTTTCTGCTGTATAACAAAGTGAACCAGCTAAACCTATACATGTATCCCCATATCTCCTCCCTCTTGTGACTCCATCTACCCTCCCTAACCCACCCCTCTCGGTGGACACAAAACACAGAGTTGATCTCCCTGTGCTATGCGGCTGCTTCCCACTAGCTACCTATTTTACATTTGGTAGTGTATATATGTCCATGCCACTCTCTCACTTCATCCCAGCTTACACTTGCTGCTCCCTGTGTACTCAAGTCCATTCTCTATGTCTGTTTCTTTATTCCTGTCCTGCCACTAGGTACTTTACAAACTTTTTTTTTTTAAGATTCCATATATATGTGTTACCATACAGTATTTGTTTTTCTCTTTCTGACTTACTTCACTCTGTATGACAGTCTCTATGTCCACCCACCTCACTACAAATAACTCAATTTCATTTCCTTTTATGGCTGAGTAATATTCCATTATCTATATGTGCCACATCTATATCCATTCATCTGTTGATGGACACTTAGGCTGCTTCCATGTCCTGGCTATTGTAAATAGAGCTGCAATGAACATTCTGGTATATGACTATTTTTGAATTATAATTTTCTCAGGGTAGATGCCCAGTAGTGGGATTGCTGCGTCATATGGTAGTTCTATGTTTAGTTTTTTAAGGAACCTCATACTATTCTCCATAGTGGCTGTATCAATTTACATTCCCACTAACAGTGGAAAGGGGTTCCATTTTCTCCACACCCTCTCCAGTATTTATTATTTGTAGATTTTCGATGATGGTCATTCTGACTAGTGTGAGGTGATACCTCATTGTAGTTTTGATTTGCATTTCTCTAATGGTTAGTGATGTTGAGCATTCTTTCATGTGTTTGTTGGCAATCTGTTTATCTTCTTTGGAGAAATGTCTATTTAGGTCTTCTGTCCATTTTTGGATTGGTTGTTTGTTTTTTGATATTGAGCTGCATGAGCTGCTTGTATATTTTGGAGATTAGTCCTGTGTCAGTTGCTTCACTGGCAAATATTTTCTTGCATTCTGAGGGTTGCCTTTTCATCTTGTTTATGGTTTCCTTTGCTGTGCAAAAGCTTCTAAGTTTCATTAGGTCCCATTTGCTTTTTTTTGTTTTAATTTCCATTTCTCTACGAGGTAGGTGAAAAAGGATCATGCTGTGATTTATGTCATAGAGTGTTCTGCCTATGTTTTCCTCCAAGAATTTTATAGTGTCTGGACTTACATTTAGGTTTTTAATCCATTTTGAGTTTATTTTTGTGTATGATGTTAGGGAGTGTTTTAATTTCATTCTTTACATGTAGCTGTCGAGTTTTCCCAGCACCACTTATTGAAGAGGCTGTCTTTTCTCCATTGTATATTATTGAATCCTGTGACAAACATAAGGTGACCATATGTGCGTGGGTTTATCTCTGAGCTTTCTATCCTGTTCCACTGATCTATCTTTCTGTTTTTGTGACAGTACCATACTGTCTTGATTACTGTAGCTTTGTAGTATAGTCTGAAGTCAGGAAGCCTGATTCCTGCAGCTCCATTTTATTCTCTCAAGGTTGCTTTGACTATTCGGGGTCTTTTGTGTTTCCATACAAATTGTGAAATTTTTTGTTCTAGTTCTGTAAAAAATGCCATTGGTAGTTTGATAGGGATTGCATTGAATCTGTAGATTGCTTTGGGTAGTATGGTCATTTTCACAATACTGATTCTTCCAAGTTCCCTCTTTACCTACTTTCTGGAGGTATTTTTTTTTTTTATCATAAATGGGTGTTGAATTTTGTCAAAAGCTTTTTCTGCAACTATTGAGATGATCATATGGTTTTTCTCCTTCAATTTATTAATATGGTTTATCACATTGATTGATTTGTGTATATTGAAGAGTCCTTGCATTGCTGGGATAAACCCCACTTGATCATGGTGTATGATCCTTTTAATGTACTATTGAATTCTGTTTACTAGTATTTTGTTGAGGATTTTTACATCTATGTTCAACAGTGATATTGACTTGTAGTTTTCTATCTTTGTGACATCTTTGTCTGGTTTCGGTATCAGGTTGATGGTGGCCTTGTAGTCTGAGTTTGGGAGTGTTCCTCCCTCTGTTATATTTTGGAAGAGTTTGAGAAGGGTAGGTGTTAGCTCTTCTCTAAATGTTTTACAGAATTTACCTGTGAAGCCATCTGGTTCTGGGCTTTTGTTTGTTGGAATATTTTTAATCGCAGTTTCAATTTCAGTTCCTGTGATTGGTCTGTTTATATTTTCTATTTCTTCCTGGTTCAGTCTCGGAAGGTAGTGCTTTTCTACGAATTTGTCCATTTCTTCCAGGTTCTCCATTTTATTGGCATACAGTTGCTTGTAGTAATCTCTCATGATCCTTTGTATTTATGCAGTGTCATTAGTTACTTTTCCTTTTTCATTTCTAATTTTATTGATTTGAGTCTTCTCCCTTTTTTTTCTTGATGAGTCTGGCTAATGGTTTACTAATTTTATTTATCTTCTCAGAGAACCATCTTTTAGTTTTATTGATCTTTGGTATGTTTCCTTCATTTTTTTTTTCATTTATTTCTGATCTGATCTTTATGATTTCTTTCCTTCTGCTAACTTTGGGGATTTTTTGTTCTTCTTTCTCTGATTGCTTTAGGTGTAACGTTAGGTTGTTTATTTGAGATGTTTCTGTTGCTTGAGTAGGACTATATTGCTATAAACTTCCCTCTTGGAACTTTTGCTTTTGATGTATCCCATAGGTTTGGGGTCATCGTATTTTCATTGTCATTTGTTTCTAGGTATTTTTTGAGTTCCTCTTTTATTTCTTCAGTGATCTCTTGGTTATTTAGTAGTGTATTGTTCAGCCTCCATGTGTTTGTATTTTTTACAAGTTTTTTTTTTTCTGTAATTGATATCTAGTCTCACAATGTTGTGGTTAGAAATGATACTTGATACAATTTCAGTTTTCTTAAATATACCAAGGCTTGATTTGTGACCCAGGATATGATACATCCTGGAGAATGTTCCATGAGCACTTGAGCAGGAAGTGTAATCTGCTGTTTTTGGATGGAATGTCCTATAAATATCAATTAAGTCCATCCTGTTTAATATATCAATTAAAGCTTGTGTTTCTTATTTATTTTCATTTAGATGATCTGTCCATTGGTGAAAGTGGGGTGTCAGAGTCCCCTACTATTATTGTGTTACTGTCAATTTCCCCTTTATGTTTGTTAGTATTTCCCTTATGTATTGAGGAGCTCCTATGTTGGGTGCATAAATATTTACATTTGTTATATCCTCTCCTCGGATTTATCCCTTGATCATTATGTAGTATCCTTCTTTGTCTCTTCTAATAGTCTTTATTTTAAAGTCTATTTTGTCAGATGTGAGAATTGCTATGCCAGCTTTCTTTTGATTTCCATTGGCATGGAATATCTATTTCCATCCCCTCACTTTCAGTCTGTATGTGTCCCTAGGTCTAAAGTGCATCTCTTTTAGACAGCATATATATGGGCCTTGTTTTGTATCCATTCAGCCAGTCTGTGTCTTTTGGTTGGAGTATTTAATCCATTTATATTTAACGTAGCTATTGATATGTATTTTCCTATTATGATTTTCTTAATTTTTTGCATTTGTTATTGTAAATCTTTTCCTCCTCTTGTGTTTCCTGCCTAGAGAAGTTCCTTTAGCATTTGTTGTAGAGCTGGTTTGGTTGTGCTGAATTCTCTTAGCTTTTGCTTATCTGTAAACTTTTTAATTTCTCCATTGAATCTGAATGAGATCCTTGCTGGGTAGGGTAATCTTGGTTGTAGGTTTTTCCCTTTCATCACTTTAAATACGTCCTGCCTCTCCCTTCTGGCTTGCAGAGTTTCTGCTGAAAGATCAGCTGTTAACCTCATGGGGATTCCCTTGTATGTTAATTGTTGCTCTTCCCTTGCTGCTTTTAATATTTTTTCTTTGTATTTAATTTTTGATAGTTTGATTTATGTTTCTTGGTCTGTTTCTCCTTGGATTTTTCCTGTATGGGACTCTCTTTGCTTCCTGGACTTGATTGACAATTTTCTTACCCATATTAGGGAAGTTTTCAACTATAATCTCTTCAAATATCTTCTCAGTCTCTTTTTTTTCCTCTTCTTCTTCTGGGACCCCTATAATTCAAATGTTGGTGTGTTTAATGTTGTCCCAGAGGTCTCTGAGACTGTCCTGTACTCTTTTTTTTTTTA
This sequence comes from Orcinus orca, assembly GCF_937001465.1. NCBI lineage: Eukaryota > Metazoa > Chordata > Mammalia > Artiodactyla > Delphinidae > Orcinus > Orcinus orca. The sequence goes on from NC_064559.1 coordinate 140,517,030, forward strand.
TTCTGCTCTGTGATAGTTTTTTCCACTATTTTATCTTCCAGGTCAATTATCCGTTCTGCTTCAGTTATTCTGCTATTGCTTCCTTCTAGAGAATTTTTAATTTCATTTATTGTGTTGTTCATCATTGTTTGTTTGCTCTTTAGTTTTTCTAGGTCCTTCTTAAACATTTCTTGTATTTTCTCCATTCTATTTCCAAGATTTTGGACCATCTCTACTATCATTACTCTGAATTCATTTTCAGGTAGACTGCCTATTTCCTCTTCATTTGTTTGGTCTGATGGGTTTTTTTACCTTGCTCCTTCATCTGCTGTGTATTTCTCTGTCTTCTCATTTTGCTTAACTTACTATGTTTGAGTTCTCCTTTTTGCAGGCTGCAGATTGTAGTTCCCATTGTTTTTGGTGTCTGCTCCCAGTGGGTAAGGTTGGTTCATTTGGTTGTGTAGGCTTCCTGGTGGAAGGGACTGGTGCCTGCTTCTGGTGGTTGAGCATGGATATTGTCTTTCTGGTGTGCAGGACCACATCCATTGGTGTGTTTTGCAATGTCTGTGAACTTATTATGATTTTAGATAGCCCCTCTGCTAATGGGTGTGTTGTGTTCCTATCTTGTTAGTTGTTTGGCATAGGGTGTCCAGCACTGTAAATTGCTGGTCGTTGAGTGGAGCTAAGTTTAGCATTGAGATGGAGATCTCTGGAAGAGCTGTCGCTGTTTGATGTTACGTGTAGCCAGGAGGTCTCTGGTGGACTAATATCCTGAACTCGTCTCTCCCATCTTAGAGGCACAGGTCTAACACCCAGCCAGATCTCCAAGACCCTGTCAGCCACACAGCTCAGAAGAAAAGGGAGAAAAATGAAAGAAAGATAGAAAGAAAGAAAGAAAGAAAGAAAGAAAGAAAGAAAGAAAGAAAGAAAGAAAGAAAGAAAGAAAGAAAAGAAAATAAAGTTATTAAAATAAAAAAATAATTGTTAAAAATTTAAGAAGTAATTTAAAATAAAGAAAGAAAGAAAGAAGAGAGCAACAAAACCAAAAAACAAATCCACCAATGATAACAAGCACTAAAATCTATACTAAATGAAAAAAATAAAAATGGACAGACAGAACCCTAGGACAAATGGTAAAAGTAAAGCTATACAGACAAAATCACACAAAGCATACACATACACACTCACAAAAAGAGAAAAAGGAAAAAAAATATATATATATATATAGTTGCTACCAAAGTCCACTGCCTCAATTTTGGTATGATTTGTTTTCTATTCAGGTATACCAGAGATGCAGGGTACATGTGGTTGATTGTGGAGATTTAATGCACTGTTCCTGAGGCTGCTGGGGAAAATTTCCCTTTCTTTTCTTTGTTCGCACAGTTCCTGGGGTTCAGCTTTATATTTGGTCTCATCTTTGTGTGTACCTAGCCTGAGAGCATCTGTTCTTCACTCAGACAGGATGGAGTTATAGGAGCAGCTGATTCGGGGGCTCTGGCTCACTCAGGCCAGGGGGGAGGGAGGGGTACGGAATGCGGGGTGACCCTGTGGTGGCAGAGGCCAGCCTGACGTTGCACCAACCTGAGGCATGCCATGTGTTCTCCTGGGGATATTGTCCCTGGATCATGGGACCCTGGCAGTGGCAGGCTGCACAGGCTCCCAGGAGGGGAGGTGTGGATAGTGACATGTGCTTGCACACAGGCTTCTTGGTGGCTGCAGCAGCAGCCTTAGCATTTCATGTCTGTCTCTAGGGTACAGCGCTGCTGGCCATGGCTCACTCCCATCTCTGGAGCTCATTTACACGGTGCTCTGTATCCCCTCTCCTCACACACCCTGAAACAATGGTCTCTTACCTCTTAGGCAGGTCTAGACTTTTTCCTGGACTTCCTCCCTGCTAGCTGTGGTGCACTAGCCCCCTTCAGGCTGTGTTCATGCAGCCAACCCCAGTCCTCTCCCTGGGATCTGACCTCCGAAGCTGGAACCTCAGTGCCCAGCCTCCACCCACCCCAGCGGGTGAGCAGACAAGCCTCTCAGGCTGATGAGTACTGGTTGGTACAGATCCTCTGTGCAGGAATATCTCTGCTTTGCCCTCTGCCCCACTGTTGCTGTGCTCTCCTCCATGGCTCCACAGCTTACCCCCCACCCACCCCCTGTCTCCACCAGTGAAGGGACTTCCTAGTGTGTGGAAACTTTTCCTCCTTCACAGTTCCCTCCCAGAGGTGAAAATCCCATCCCTATTTTTTTGTCTCTCTTTTTCCTTTTTTCTTTTGCCCTGCCCAGGTACGTGGGGAGTTTCTTGCCTTTCTGGAAGTCTGAGGTCTTCTGCCAGCACTCAGTAGGTGTTCTGTAGGAGTTGTTCCACATGTACATGTAGTTTTGATGTATTTGTGGTGAGATAGGTGATCTCCACGTCTTATTCCTCCACCATCTTGAAGACGCCTCCCATATTTCATTCTTGATTACAGTTTTTCAAGATTTCTCTCTTTTTTCTTGGCCATTATTCCTAAAGTTTTGTCAATTTTGTTGATTTTTCAACAGAAAGCAAGTCATTGAGTTTTTTCTTTTGTATTCTGTATTCTAAATATTTCATTTATTCCTGATATGACATTTATTAGTTCCTTTACAGTGCTTACTTCAGGTTTACTTTGTTCTTTTTATAATTTCTTTAGGTGGAAGATTAGATTATTGATTTGAGATCTTTTCTAATTTTTATTAAAAGCTTGTATAGTTATAAATTGTAACTTTAATGACTGTTTTAGTAGTTTCTTCACTTTCATCTCAAAATATTTTCTAATATCTCTTGTAGTTTATTCTTTGACCCTTTGGTTATTTATAAGTTGTATTGTTCAACTTCACATGTTTGTAAATTTCCTAAATTTCCTCCTGTTATTTTTTCCTAATTTAATTTTTACAGAGAACATATTTTATATGATTTCAATATTTTTAAATTTTCTGAAGCTTGTTTTATGGCCTAGTATATGGTTGATCCTAGAGAATGTTCCATACATTTGTGCTTGAGACAAATGTATTTCTGCTGTTATTGGGTATAATGTTCTAGAAGTGTCTATTAAGTCTACTTGTTCTGTTCATTATTGAAACAGAGGTATTAAAGACTTCTAGTATTGTATTTGAATTGTCTGTTTCTCCCTTCAATTCTGTCAGTTATTTCTTCTTGTATTTTAGGGCTCTTTTGATTGAAATCTATTTCTCCTGTGGTGTATAGTCTGTAATGTTACTCCTCAGAAAGTGCAGCCTTGGGCATGCACAGTCACCTTAACTCCCTGCCTCCACCCCAAGAAGAACAATGGTTTTACCTGAGCCCTCTGACTAAGTCTTTTCCTGATCTCCCTTATCTCTTTGTAAGTTTCTGGCTGGTCTCTCTATATTGGTATCACACCCCGATGTTAGTCATCACTAACTGCTAGCTGACTGTTCTCTTATCATCTACAACAATGCCCTAGAGCATAAGTCATTCCACAGTCTGATCAAATTAATGTCTGACTTCTTTGAAGGAGTAGTATTTAACACCAAGCTTTGAGGCTTGCTTAGATCTCAGGAGGGTTCCTCTTAACTAAAATCATCATTGTTTGGACAGTGTCTTTAGGCTGAACTGCCCACACTTTGTTCCAAATAAGTCAGACCTCTTACAGTACCCTATTCTCTGGTCTGTACCTGCCCTGAGTAAGACTTCCATCACGCTGAGCTGGATGAAAGAAGGAAGCTGGCCATTGCTTGACTTCCATAGACTCTCACTATTCCTACCAAGGTTCAGTAGATTTTTTGTAGTAAATAAATCTCCATTTGCATAAGACAATTTCCAGAGACTCCATTTTGTGTGTTTGTTTTTAATTTTTATATGTTATAGTTGTTTTTCTGGGGAACGAATTTGTAGAGCTCCTCATGCCACCATTTTTGGAATGCTTCTCCTCCCCAGGATGTTTTTAATAGTTTCACTCTTGTTGTTCATCTTATATAGTGCAATTATATGGAAAGAACTTTTTATCATATAATTTCTGTCTTCCACAAACGTTCTGACCACATCAGGCTTTGAGACTGCTCCCGTCAGCAACCCAATGACCTCAAACCCCAGAGAAGCTCTGGAGCTGTGAATATAGATGAGGGTGGACCTTGGGAACCTGCTTGCTCAGGACTTCCTCAACAGATGGCTCTCACTTTATGTCCTGATTTATATTTTGTTGGAGGAATAAGGGTAAAAATAGTATTTTACTGAGGTTTTAGTTTTGTTCATGACCTAAACAGACTGCATAGAATCTTAGGAGGGTCATGGGAAAGCCTCAAACAAATATATGTTGTCCTTTGGTCATTGGCATCAATGTGTCGACTATGGACCTAAAGTCCTGCAAACCAAAAAGCTATTTAATGAGATAGGACTTGATGCCTTATATCCAGGTCAAATTTTTCTGTGCTTTTAGCTAAAATTCTGTCTTTATGTGCTCTGTTCTGTATTTTCATATTTGGAAATCCACAGATAATATGTCCCAGACACCCTTAACACTAGTTTTTGTTTAGGTGCTGCCAGTGAGAGGTTCTGATGGAATATCAGAAGAAAGGAGGAAGGAGGGATGACATCCTTCATCTTTTTCTGTTTTCAGTGGCATCAGCAGCAGCAGTAGATCAGGAACAAGAGGAATGACTGCAGATGAGTAACAGAGGCCTTGAAAGGTGTTCCTAGTTCTTTGGTTCTAAGGGTAAGAGTCCCACAGACATCTCAGGTGCTGAGAAATTTCTGCTTCCCTTTTGAATCTCCAACTCCCATTTCCACATCACTAATCTTCAGGTAAACTTTTGTTCCTCCAGCCCTTCCAACATCCTCATAACCAATTCTGAATTAAACTCTCTCGATCTGAAATACTAAAGGTGATTTCTCCTCTCTGACTAGATTCTAACTCTTACACAGTATTTACCTAAATCTTTTCCTCTAGAGTAAGAAGATGGGAGAAAAAAAAATAGAATCAAATACTTGCAAAAAAATTTAGGGTTACTGTGGTTCATTGATAATAATTGACATGAAAATAGTATCCATTGGATATCCATAGAACTCACTGCATTTTATTTAGGAAAAAAGTAGGAAAAGATAAAATTATAAAGCTTTGAGAATAAAGCTTAAGGGAAGTATCTTTACAGTCTTGGAGTAGGCAAACATTTCGTAGACACTACACAGAAAGCAATAATCATAAAAAATGGGCTTTGTTAAAATTAAAAATTTCTCCTCATCAAAATGCACTAAGACAATGAATAAATAAGTGAAAGGCTGGGAGAAAATATTTTCAAAAAACACATATCTGACAAAGGACTTGTATCTAGAATATATAAAGAACTCCTTCCATAATAAAAAGACAACACAATTAGAGGGAAAAAAAGAAAAGGACAGAGGACAAAAATAGACACTTTGATAGGAAGATATGCAACTGGCTAATAAGCACACAAAAAGCCTCAGCAACATCTGTCACCAGGGAAATGCAAATTAAAACTACATTTAAATACCACTGAATACTTATTAGAATAACTAAAATTAAAAGACTGACAACACAAAGTGCTATCAAGGATGTGTAACAACAAAAACACTTATGCATACACTGCTACTAGGAATCTAAAACACTTACTAGTTTCTTATAAGGGTGTATGGACACTTACCCTGTGACCCAACATTTCCATGCCTAAGCACCTACCCAAGATACGTGAAAAAGGTATCTTTTGTAAAATTGTTAAATGTTCATTTAAGGTTTGTCTTAATTGCCCCAAATTGGAAACAACCCAAATCCCAACACCAGGAGGATGGAAAACAAAGTGTGATAGCATGTAATGGAGTGTTGTTCAGCAATAAAATGTAATGAACTATTGCCATAAGCAACAACATGAATGCATTTTACTGATATTATGCTGGATGAAGCAAGCTAGACCCAGAAAAGCACTAACTGTGGGATTGTATCTAATTTGTAGAAAGAGAAAACTATAGTGAAAAGTATCAGCAAAGTTTCTACCTTTGAGGTTTGGGGAAGATTGATAGAGAAGGAGCATGGAGGAACTTTCTGAGGGTGATGGATATATCTCAGTAGGAGTGTGGGTTACTTGGGTATATACATTTGTCAAGACTCTTCTTAAAGTTTACTTAATATTTGTGCATTTTACTTTGTGTCAACTTTTGCCCTAAAAGGCTTTTTTTAATTGATGGGTACAAAAGAGTTAAATATTCCAGAAATCTACTCATTCGACTTTTGTCTAATTCTTTACTGCAGTATTAAGGGTTCTATTTATTTGATAGTTGATCATGAGCAAGAAATAAATGCAGTCTCCTTGAAAGTTATGTAATTTTGAGCAAGAATTATTATTAGCATAATCTACATTCAGTATTTGGCAGGAAGAGGCAGACTATGTAAATTTATAGCAATGTATAGACAGGGACAGAGAAAGATGGTAATGGCTCAAGATGAGAATTATTAAGGTAGGCTGAAGCTAGATAATAGAAGTCCTATCAGGCTACATTAGATATGCTTTATTTCTTTATAAAAGCTTGTTTTTGTTTTTGTTTTCTAGTAGGGAAAAGCTTACTGCTAATTTGCAGTGCACTGCTTTTGTTGACCCTCATCAGTTTGTGTATACCATCAGCCTTTGAATTCCATGGTGACATGCATTCAACCTGCTTAAAGGCTAGACTTTCTCCTTGGCTGCCTGTGCCCTAGGCTATCACTCATGTTTCTTAGGCCTCTAAGATCTCACTGACTCTCTGGACATAGGTTAGTGATGCCATTGGAAATAATCCTTGACCCCAGGTCAGTGCCCTCTATCAGTCTATTTCCTCAACCAGGACCAGGGTCTCACCAATGATCAACTTTTTTTGATTAGACTGAGCATTGGAGGAGTCCACTTTCAGGCTGGTCTCAACCTTCCCTCTGGTCTCCATCCTCCATAGCAGCTGTACCAGCCACATAGTTCCCTTTTAGACTTCTGGGTATGCCCAGCATTAACTGCCTCTTACTTCTCTTCCTTCTAATGTGTCTACAAGGTGAAAAATCTTAGCTTCTACTTACATGAGAGAAATGTGAGGCTTGTGGAGATTTGCTCACTTGCTCAAAGTTACACAGTGACTACAAAGATCTCTGTACTAAGATCTAAACCCAAGTCTCTCTGGTTCAAGAGAAAAGTAACAACAACAGCAATAAAAAAGCAATGCTAATTATTTTGCTCCCTGCTACAGAGTAAGAAAAGCCCTAATTCAGGGCTATGAAAACCAAGTAGAATAAAGAGTACTCCCCAAATCACTATCTTTCAAGACATGGGACCTTTTTGTCACTCTCCTTTTTCTTATTTAGTTTTTGTCTTTTCTCTCTGTTTATGGATCAGTTCCCACCTACACTCATTTCAGATGTCTTGCAGCTCTTTCAAAATCATTTAGCTTTCTTCTCTCTCTCACTCAGCTCTACAAGTTGATCCCAAACACATGATAATTTCTCAAAATAAACTTCCAGAGCTTCAAATCAAAGTTGTAAATCTGGATTGAACAGGTCTTGCCTTTGGCTGACACATTTCTCTGGTAATGTTTCAAATTTCTTTCAGCAAAACTAGCAAAATTAAGTGAGATGAAAGAAAAAACTATTTTACTTTTAAGGTAGAAAAACACATTTTACTTTCTCTTTTTCTGGTTACTGATATAGACCCACCACAATGTAAAGAAAAAGGACTGTGTGAAGGAGAAAGGCACAAACAGTAACGGATAATTTAAGATGAAGTAAAACCAAGAAAATAATTATTAGTCTCTCTAAAATATGCATTGGCACAGGAAAACTGTCTACACTAGAGATATAGACAAACTTCAGAATCACCATACTCTTCAGCAAATGTCCTTAAACCTGCCTCTATTTTCTTTTAATCAAAAAATACTTCAGGAAATTTTCCTATAAAAGATAACCATGTCCTTGACCTTAATTTTTACCTTTTTAGAAAACTGTAGTCCTTGAACTAATTACTATATATTATACATTGCCAAGTGCAAATACTTTACCAAAAAAAAAAATTGTATAAAACACAAGAATAGTATGTTACATAAAGTAATATTCCACTAATGTTTACCCATAAAAAATATAGGACAACTGGGACTAGACCTTAGAGAAAAACACACGGATTTTAATTTCAGACTATGAGAGGGAGAATTGTTGAATGGTTTGTGAGGTATGTGTTGGTTTTGATGAGCCACTGGAATTTATATTGTATTTCATTCGGTGCTTCTTAGTAGTCAAAATTGACTCTTTATTGAGGCTTTTTGTATGAATGACATCCTTTCTGGAGCATCCATTCTCTAACATTTAATTAATGTGTCCTTTTGGCACTTAAAATATCATCTAAATAGGTTTTTGTGTGTGGGAGGTATGGGTAGTTTAAACCACAGAGGAACAGAAATAAACACTGGACTCATTTTTATCATATTGCCAAGAGACACAATTATAGACAAGTGTCCACTGTTATGATAAGCAAGAAATGCATCTCAAATCCCATTTAGGGTGCTAAGAATTCCACCCTTAATATATTTGTAAGCATACTGTCATAAAATCAAACTTCTTGCCTGATGTTGATGCTACATCTCTTGGAAATTGTGCAGGAGACCTGAATCTAGGCAATGTAATTTCCCTGTTGCTTACCTTGTGAAAAACCCTATTTTTTAATATCAACTGGATATGAACTAGAATGATTGTGACAACCTCATCTCTAATGCAATGAGAGCTGTGGTTACTTTACAGTGTTTTGCTTATAGAAAAACATAGAAATGCTATATAGAGAAACACATACTTCATGAGTCTGATGCTAATGATTTTAAGTAGACAATCCATCTTTTGGCTATATTCAGAATATAGAAGTACTGACCAACATGCAAAATACTTTCACTTTCAAGCATATTTGTGTAGAAAAAATCCTTAGTGTGTACAAATTCTCTTTGTACAATTCAGTGCAATTCATTTAAATAAATGCATTGAGTATTTTCCATATGTAAAGTAGTATGCAATTTATAAGTTTTAATTTCTCTCTCCTTAAGCATAATAATACATCGTTTGAAGTACATTGTATATGCAGATAGAAATATTGCCATTTATTAAAAAACATTTCTTTAAAGTTTTCTTACTAATTTACTATTTAATATTTTTTAAATACTGTATTCCAGTGTTGTATTTTTTATTGCCTCCTTTTTAAAACCTGATGAGTGTCCTAGTTCCATCTTGAGCCACCAAAACATGACATTATTCATTTAAACATATTTATTAGCATTCAATATGGAGAGGCTATTTCAAACTGATCAATGGCAATATTGTCTCTTTAATATTGTTTTATATTTTCACCGTGTCATGTATTTGATTTAGAAATTACTTTCAATTTTACGTTAATCTCAGACACTTCGAAAATCACTAATTTAGCAAGATTAGCCGTAGCTCCCTTAGTACATTTTTTAAAAGTTCTGTCAAATAAAATTTTGCTCTTAACATTAAATCATTAATAACAGGGGGGTTAGCAAATGATATTCTTTATTCTTCCTTTCAACAGGTCTTCAGTTTTTTTATAGGTGACAGTTTAGGCATTGGATGCCCATTTGCCCTAAGTAAGAAATCAAATGAAATCTTTTGACAGTTGATTATCCTCTCTGGTTCCTCCTGGCTAAACTGGGACCTCATCTTATTTCTTTTTACTGACTGAGCGTTATTTTCAAAGTGTTCCCACTCTGTTACTAATGTCTTTATGTCCTAGGACATAGCACAGTGCCTGGCATTTAGTTATGCTCATCACAGACTGGCAAGACTGCTGTTCTCTTCTTACCCAGTGATAGTGGTTTTAGATTTTTTTCCCCCAGGAATTAAAATGATATGTCCACCCTCCATGAGTGATGTTCCACTCTACCAGCCGTTGACTGTGCCTTAGTTCACTTTGCACTTCCAAGAACCTTAGCTAAAATCCCTAATAAACAGTCATGAATTTCTCAGAGTCCCTGGCATGCAAGGCCTCCCAGGAAGCAAGGCCAGTTTTATAGAGTTTCATAGCATCTTACCAAATTAGGTTCCAAGGCTATTCTTTACCAAATTAGAAATAGATTGCTCCTTTGAGCAACAACTAGAGATATATAGAGGAAAAAAATAAAACTAAAGGCAAAATGAGTAAAAAGGACTAAAGTTGAAATATGGTAATACTTGGCATACTTCAGCCTTTGACCAACCAAGAGTAGCAGTATGTCATCCAAAACCAAATCTCTTACTGTGCTCAGACTGAATGGTATGAGTAATTTAATTTAATTTATTTTTTTAATTTTAATTTTTTAAGAAAGGTTTTTTTTTTTTTACTTTATTCATTTGTTTTAAATTTTATTTATTTATTTATTGGCTGTATGGCATGTAGGATCTTAGCTCCCTAACCAGGGATAGAACCCACGCCCCCTGCAGTGGAAGTGTGGAGTCTTAATCACTGGACCTCCAGAGAAGTGCCCTAGTATAAGTAATTTTTAATCCAAATTTAAAAAATAAAAAAGAAATGGATATTTTAAATTCTCTGCTGGTGGGAAAATAAGTGGGAGTAGTTATGATAAAGTTCTCAAAACTTTTTTTTAATAATAGTAATGCTAGATTTCTGTAGGTTCTATGTGTTTATTTTGTTCATTGCTGTATCTCTAGCATCTAGAACACTGTCTGGCACATAGATGTTGCTCAGTAAATATTACTTATATGAATATTAATAACCAAATGAATTTCAGTGGAATGCTATAAGGCTATCTGTCTGGTGCCCTTCTTCTAGCAACTTTTCTCTTTCACCTTCACATAGTTGGAATAAGAGCAAACAAGTTAGTGGTAACCCAGGCCCTTGACCATAGCTGACTGGTTCAGGAGTAGATAACTCACCAAAACTAGGCTGATCATAATGTCCCACTCCTTTCCTTTCCCACCCCAGTAAGGATGAGTGGGACTGAGATTCCAGTCTGATGGAACAAGGACAGTGAGTCCCTTCCTTGGGAATTGTGGCCTTTGATAAAGAAGGGGATCAAATCAATCTTCTCAGGATGACTGATTCTCTAATATAAAATGCAAGAATTGTTGACAGCCTTATTTCCCAAAAAGATATGGAAAATAATTCTTGATGGTATTGCTACATTTGTCCTAATTGTTCTCAAGACCCAAATGCATTTATATTATTCACTTGTGTGAGACACTTGAACGTTCATAGAATAAATTCTTCAGTTTTCTTAAATTAGCTTTTCTTTACCTGTTACTAGTAACTAAAAGAGTTATAAATTCATTCGCCCCCCTCCCTCCCTTCTTTATTTCCTTCCTTCCTCCCTTTAAAATTAGTCATTGGGGGCTTCCCTTGTGTCTCAGTGGTTGAGAGTCCGCCTGCCGATGCAGGGCATGCGGGTTCGTGCCCCGGTCCGGGAGGATACCACATGCCGCGGAGCGGCTGGGCCCATGAGCCATGGCCGCTGGGCCTGCGCGTCTGGAGCCTGTGCTCCACAATGGGAGAGGCCACAACAGTGAGAGGCCCGCGTACCACAAAAAAAAAAAAAAAAAAGTTAGTCATTGATCCATCTATTTTCTTTCTCAGCTGAATATTCTTTAAAAGAGAGGCATTATTTCAAAAATGGATAACCAATAATAAATTGTCAGTTGCCTGAAGACTGGCATCTCTCCTATGGGCATTCAGTGAACAGTCATGGATAGAGGAGAAGTTTTAGTTTCTCCAGTGTGATTACCCATTTGTGTTAATACATGCTCAGAGGCTTAATATAGAAGATTAACATTATTAACAGAATTTTCTTTCTTAATAGGTTGTCTTCTTCCCATTAAGTCTAAATACTGTGTGTTTCTTGACAGCATGATTGATGTAATTATTATCTCTAAGTGCCAGTTATTGAAGCAAGAGAGCACTGTGTGCTTACTCTGAAACTGCCAAGATGCTCCTGGGTCAAAATGTCTGAAAATATGTAAGTTCAAAACATTCAGAATTTGTAGCAGTGATTCTCTTTTCTAAACTCTAATCCTAGAGGTTATTTAATCTTAGTTAGAATTACCTTAGCTGTTTGGCATCTCAGCCTTTAAAATGATAATGTGAAGACCCTTGAAAGAAAAAAATGAAAGTTTATTGAAATTTATGTGATTATAAAAAAACCTTGTACTAAATAAAGCAGCAGTTAAAACACATTATCATTTAACATATTTACTGATAATAGTTAATAATGGCTGACAATGATAGTGCTTACTAAGTGCCACTAATAAGAGCTTTATAGATATTGGTTTATTTAATTCTCATACAGTTATCTGAGGTAAGTATCATTATAATCCCCATTTTATAGTTAACTTCAAACCAGAGAAGTTTAAAAACTTGCCAGTTTCACTGATAACCTATTTGTCACAATTTGTCAGGGTCCTAGTGAACTCAGATGCTATGTTTTTACACACCCACACTTGGTTCTAAGAGACTGAGCTGACTGAATTAAACCCTCCAAATGTTCTTCTAGACTCAAAAATTTTACCTTCAAGCAATTTGCTTTATCATGGGGAGAGTTCAGAGTATAAAATAAAATAAAGAATGGATCTAAAGGACTCAGAGAGAAAAGTAAAATAAAAAAGTATTCTAGCCTTTAATAACAAAACAAGTCAAGAAAAATATTCTTAGGGTCTTCATTTGATAAATAATTATTTCACTTACCTTTAGGCAAATGAGTGGACGCTAATGCAACAAAGAGGAATTTTAGAATATGAAAGCCTAGTTTCTAGTTCCTGGCTGTACCACTTCCTATCCATGAGAATGAGCATGGAGCAACACATATCCAACATTACATGATTCCTCTTTAAAATGAAAGTAAGGATTCATGTCTTACTGCTCTTACATGGATTTTTTAAGGAAAAAAAAGACCATTCAAGTAAAATATAAATTATGAAGCACAAAAGTGCATTAAAAATATAAGGTATTATTAAACTTAAGTTAGTTATAGGCTTTGAAATGTTAGGTATCAGAATTGCCAATTAACCCCACCCAAACCCACTATGTAATGCTGTCTTTATTTATATTGACATAGTAATATTTGTTTTAAAATATCCCTTTGAAAGGAGTCATGTTAGATTTAAAATATATTTTATTACACAAATAATTATTCTAGTAGTCACAAAGTCCTGAGTACACATTAAAATTCAAGTTTAAAAAAGTTTAAGTATGCTTACTGGTATTCTGAAGATTTTCTCTTATTTTAATCATGAGTAATATTAATAGAATTACATGTCTTTATTGTTTTCATAGTAGACAGATAAAGAATAGTATCATCAGGCAACTGGCTTTCATATTTGCTGCAGAGCAAAGGTGATGGTGGCATTAAAATATTTGGTCCTTGTTAATTTTTTTCATTCATCTGAGTTACATTACGAATTAGAAGCTTACATAGTGAGAGGGTGTCTTTCTTCAGAAGTTTATAGAGCTTTCCTTAAGAATGTTGACATTCATTAATATAGTTACAAATATTTCATTTATGATTTACTAAAAACATTTTTAACTAGATTCAGTTACACCAAAAATATCAAAATGTACTTGATTTTAAAATTTATTAAGAGCAGTTCTGTCAAGATTGTCACCTAAGCATTGGATACTTTCTCATTCACAGAGCTTGCCCCTCAAAATGAAGTGTTAGGAAAATTAAATTGTGCCATTACATTTGAATAGGATTTGCAAAGTCTTATTTTTATTTTTGATAATAGAATGAGGTATCATGGGGAGATTCCCAATTTTCAGAAATAGGAAGTAAGCACTAGTGTAGACAAGAGAGTATGGGAAGGAAACAACTTTGAAACATATTGCCCATCAGTATTGAATTTAGTTGTGTAACTTTAAGTGTAGGTGTTTCCAGGAGATAAACTGGGAGTGGAAAGAAAATGTTAGGATGGTGGACAAATTTAAAAGCAACTCAGTGTGGTGAACTTGGAGCTTTAGAAACAATAATACCCACTAACTCAAGAAGAACGTTTAAAAATATTTTAAGGCCATAAACTTTCACCATGGAGTATCCACTCTACCTTTGTCACCCACTCTCAATTTAGTCATCCTGTCCCTTGTTTTAACTCCTATGTCAAATGTTTGAAAGAATTAAGCATCTAACTTCAAAAAGTACACGGTGTTCTCCACAAGTTCATGGATTCCATGGAAACTAAATACAACCATGTTTAAAGGAGCATTTTAAAAATACATAAACAATACATTTTCGTAAGAAAACTCTTTTATTTTATATTAAGCTTGGTCAATTTTCTCTCTGGCTACTTTATCTGTAAATGAATTTGGAAGTTTCCATTGCAAGTATGTTCACTTAGGACTCATAGAAGAAAAATGTCAGTAGTATTATCTTGTCTATACCACTTATTAACTGAGTGACTTTGCCAAAATTATTTAACTTCTCTGGGACTCAGCTTCATCACAAATAAAATTGCCATATTAACGGTACCTATCTCATAGAATGATTGAAAAAACTGATCAGTTACTACAAGTAAAATATGTATAACAGTGCCTGCCACATAGGAAGTCCTACATAAATTTGGCTATTGTTTCTGTTATCTGATTCATACCTTCACTGTGCACAGGAGATCAATGAAATCCAAAGACATACTGAGCCTTCCCCAAAGGTATTCTGCAGTATCAGGAGGAGATGAGCCTCTCAGCTAGTCTTCAATTTCTTACTTTCTTGAATCAATAACAATCAGCTCCTCTTTTGTGTTACATGTTGCTTGTACATAACTCTGTAACAGTTTTTACACATTGGATTTTGATTATATGTTTCTATCTTGACCCACATTTCCCCTCTCCAGCTATACATCAGATCATTGAAGCAGGAAGAAAATGTGTCTTAGTCCTTAGCACAGTGCCCAGAACATGCTAGTAGCTCAGTAAATATTTGTTGAATAAGTAAGTGAATGAATGAATGGATAAATGAGAGATTTTGTTAATTGAGGAAACCTACCCTATAAGTATACTACCGATGAAATGATAAAAGCTCTTCCTGTCAGTCTTTTGTAGTTGTTTCTAGTAGAGTTCAAATCTATTCTGAAGGGGTAAGAAGACAATTTCAGTAATGTTATTACCCCTCTTTAATAAATGATGGAATTTCTGAGTAAAGAAATTCAACTTCTCTTAGTTGTTGCAATTATTGACCATTTGATTCCAAGTGTGTCTTGCCTTAAGTGGAAACTTGCTACAATAAAGAAATTTAGATCAACACCATATTGATTCTGCTGTATACTGAATAAAGTCCTTAACCATCTGCTTCCAGCACGTAACCAAAGTGATGCCCAAGAACTGTCCAGCTTGGCATAACTATTCACACCAGCTATGAAGCTGATTTTGGTCTTGGAGACTGAGCATAAAAAATGACAAGCTGCTAATTATCTCCAAAGAACAGAAAAATATATAAAATTAAAGAAGAGCATTGAAAACATAAACAGGAAAAAGAATCATCAGAAAAATGAGATGAAAAGTGAGAACCTTCACATTTCAATTGCTGTATATATTTAATGCCTAACTAGTTTTGTAGGTCGAAGGGAAAAAAAGCAATTAGTTTGGTAAAGATGAAAGCGTGTTATCATAGGGTCTCCTCTTAATTAAAGGAAGAGAACAGAGTAATAGGGGAGATAATCTGAAAAAAAAAAGAAAGAAAGAAAAGAAAGAAGTAAAGTTAACAGACTAGAATAAATGTGAAAATAAAAAAAGTAAAAAATACATAAATAGCAAGAATATATTTCTTAAATTTCTTTTTGTGCATTGCATAAATAAGAAAGAAATATATTGGTAGAAGTCTTCTTTATAAGCACTCAAACCCTTACTGTCTAAAATGTTTGCTTCCTTGAATGTGGCTTAACTTGAAAGAGTATCTAAGCAGAGAATTGCCTTTATTTTCCATCTGAATGGAATAGAGACCACATCTTTTCCATCACTTTGAAGTAGATAGAGAGAAAAAGATTATTGAATAAAAGCAAATACAAAAAATAAAAATTGGCATTGTTATTCAACAATCTGTGTTAAGCACCTCCTCTACACAGGGCACCAGGGAAACAAAGATGAATGACAACTATTTTTCCGTACACTGCTTATGATCTAATATTTTGACAGATTTAATGTGTTAACCAACAGGATAAATTATTTATTCAAGGCAGTTGAGCTGGTCAGTTTTATAAGCTGGAGTTAAACATTTAAAATTGCTTGGAAATGATATAATTTTTCAGATTAGCCATGGATTAGGGAATAGGAATCCATAATTTCCTCAACTTTTAAAAATTTCCTCGCTTTAATTTTTTTTTTTATTAAACGTTGTTCCCTCTTATAGCTGCACTCCATGTCCTTTCTTGAAGAAAAATATATCCATTAAGTGATAAATCTTGAAATAGGAAAGAAAAAATTTATATCTAGCATTTCAGGTAAGAAAAGTAACCCATTATCATGACTAAGAAAAATAGGTTTATTTTAGTTACAAATTCCTAATGATCGCTCAAATGTCATGCTAATGACTCAGTGCTTACTCACCCATCAGACAAAACACCCCATACTTAGATACCTTCAAGGCTACATTAGATCCTCACTTGTCTGAAGGTCACCTGTAATTATTCACTCACCCACCTCACAGGGGCACTGGATGGAATGACTAATGTATCATTGATAACTGCTTTAAATGGTACACATCAAAGGCCAGATTCACATCTTGTATTCCTTTATGGAAAGTCATTGAAAAGGTAGAATAATGAAATAGTCTCTGGAGACTTTCAGATAAAGACCTGTCTGAATGGATGAAAAATCATTTCTAAAACCAAGCACACCAAGAAAGGACTGCAGCTGCTATAAAGCATTGGCCCCCGATGGTATCTTAACAAATACTCTAGACATACATTACATTACATCACTGCTGCTATCTGTACACAACACTATTTTTTTGATGAGAAGTGAGTGTGATCAGACGCAGCTCTTGAGACTATTATAATTTTATTTTAAATAGATGTGTTTTAGTACTTCAGCCTTTAGCACAAAACACTATTATATTTTAAGACAGAATTGCCTCTTTTAAAAGTGAAACAAATCTTGAAGTTGTTATTGAAATGTACATTGTTTTCTTTTAGTAAACTCTATTAAAACACACTCCTAATGTCCCATTTATTTTTCTGCATTTAAGGAAACAAATTATAGCTTAAATCCATGGGGAATCACACATTTTAAATTACCCGTGCTGATTCTTATAACTTAATAGGAAAGAATATTTACATAAATGCAGAAAAATATTCTCTGCAGTTTCTAAGGTGAAGATAAGTTATGAGCTCAGAGTTAATTAAACATGAAGGCAAGGTATTCTTGATTATGGTGTGGTATGTCTCATAAGGAATGAGAATAAGAAAGAAGAAAACTAGTTCCAGTGTTCGTGTGTCTTTGAGAGGGAAGAGAGGCTGTAGTATTGAGCTCCCAAACACAGCATCTCACCAACATTTTGATTCAGCATTCACCTAATCGGCTCTAAAAGCAAGTGATACATAATGGCAAGATTCCTTATGCGTTAGAGTGGTAAATATAAAATGGGTAGGGGAAAACTGGAGAGTGTACAAAAGTCTAGTAGGCAGAATGTGCCTACTCCCTCCAAATATGTCCATGGTCTTGAGACTTGTGAATATCATATGTTTCATTCAAAAGGGACTTTGCAGATATAATTAAAATAGGGAGATTATTTTGGATTAGCTGGGTCCAATCTAGTCACACAAACCCTCAAGAGCAGAGAACTTTTTCCAGATGGAGGCAGAAGAATAAGGAAATCAGAGAGATTGGAAGCATGGGAAGACTCATCCTTGGTGATTAAAAGATGGAGAAGGTAACATGACAAAGAATACAAATGATTTTAAGGTGCTGAGAGAGATTCTGGGCCTGCAGCCAGCAAGGAAAGGGGAACTTTAGGCCTATAACTGCAAAGAACTGAATTGTGACTTCTTAAATGAATTTGGAAGTGGATTCTCCTCCAGAACCTCCAAGTAAGTGTGAGCTGATACCTTGATTTTGGCCTTGTGAGGCCCTAAGAAGAGGGACCAGCCAAGTTGATTTGAACTTCTGGTCTAAAAAAGTATGAGATAATAAGTTTGTGTGATTTTCAGCTACTAAATTTGTAGCAATTTGTTACAATAATAATAGAAAGCTAATACAAGAAGGCAGTCGTTACACCCAATCACATATTTACCTTGCAAACTAAGCAGTATCAGTTATACTTCTGCAGCTCAGCCTGGACCTGGGTTCTGGAGACATCTTTTCACTGAGCACACCTGTTTGAAAGGCACCATGCTGGATGCAGATAGGAATACAAGTGCTGAAAGACAATGTACATGTACTCGGGGAAAGACCAGTGGAGAGACCAATGCACACATGTCTTACTCTAACCCATCAGAATGATGAAAGTTATTAATGGAGAGTCACACAAAACTCTGTGAAACCTGAGTCAGATGATTATCTGAGGAAGAAGGGACGCTTTCACAGGGATGTTAATGGAGTCGAGTCCAAGGGGAAGAGGTCTTAGAATTGTTTGGGAATCTCATTGTTCTACACCGGTCTAGACACTATAACAAGTAATAAAGTACCCCAATGTGTAGTACATTCTGTACCATTGTGATGCTCAAAGGCTCACTCTGAGCCATGGGGATATAAGAAAACTCAGCAGATTCCAGAAGGTGGCCACGATGATTCTGATAAGTGTAGTCTCAGACTTTTGGTTGATAAAAAAGTTAAAAATCAAATTTTCAGCTTTATCTGACAATTGGGGATTTGAGCTTCCCTGACATGATTCAGGAATAAAACTTAAAGTACCTAGAATAGTCGTTCTTAATCCTCATTATTTTTCAATCAACCATGGATTGTAAAAGAAAAATAGGGCTGTCTTATCCCTATCCCAAATTTAAGGACTAGAATTTCCGTGTTGAGGTTTGGGCGTATGTTTGTTTGTTTTTTAACCCCTCAAGTGAATAAACTTTATATTTTTATGAACTGTTCCAGGAATACTGGTTTCACAGCCAAATTTTTAACAAAGGTAGCAGTGAATTCAAGGTTGAATAATCTGACAGACTATTGAAGTCCATGTACGCTATGCTTGTCATAACAACCCAGAGGAAGGCAGGGTCGCCATCCATTTGTGAGCTTATTCCAGGACTCCTGTAATGCCACACCTGTACACATGGTTGCCAGTGGAACTGGAGTAAGCAGCCACACAATTTTCTCACAGAAAATTCTGGTTTCACTTCAACATGAAGGAAATTTAATACTCAAAATTCCAGAGTTTTCCCATAGAAGTATGATTCTCATAAACTTTGCCTGGAAAGGAAAAAAAGTAAAGCACATACTACCATTACCCAGTATGGCTGTAGAAAAATATCTATATTGAATTCATAGACGAGAATATCCTTTGGGAAAAGTGAAACTCAAAATATACCTCTAAATAACTAAATGTAATAAACCAGTGGTAAATGGTTAAATATAGGCTAACTAAATATTTAACAGCTTCTGATTTTGATTATTTTGGTAGTGATCTCCATCATTTTGGACACATTATTCAGAAAAAGAAATGAAAAGTAGTCAAGAGTATTACAGAGCTAACTAAACCCTGCTTGTTCCTCAAGGAGAATACTGAACTGAGAAAAACACATGTGAAATTTATCCAAAAGAAAACTTGGGGAGGAACTTCAAGATGGCGGAACAATAAGACGCGGAGATCACCTTCCTCCCCACAAATACATCAGAAATACATCTACACGTGGAACAACTACAGAACACCTACCGAACGATGGCAGAAGACCTCAGGCCTCCCAAAAGGCAAGAAACTCCCCACGTACCTGGGTAGGGCAAAAGAAAAAAGAATAAACAGAGACAAAAGGATAGGGACGGGACCTGCTCCAGTGGGAGGGAGCCGTGAAGGAGGAAAGGTTTCCACACACTAGGAAGCCCCTTCGCGGGTGGAGACTGCGGGTGGTGGAGGGGGAAAGCTTCGGGGCCTAGGAGGAGAGCGCAGCCACAAGGGTGCGGAGGGCAAAGCGGAGAGATTCCCGCACAGAGGATCGGTGCCGACTGGCACTAACCAGCCCGAGAGGCTTGTCTGCTCACCCGCCGGGGTGGGCGGGGCTGGGAGCTGAGGCTTGGGCTTTGGTCGGATCGCAGGGAGAGGACTGGGGTTGGCGGCATGAACACAGCCTGAAGGGGTTAGTGCGCCACGGCTAGCCGGGAGGCAGTCCGGGGAAAAGTCTGGAACTGCCAAAAAGGCAAGTGACTTTTTCTTGCCTCTTTGTTTCCTGGTGCACGAGGAGAGGGGATTAAGAGGAGAGGGGATTAAGAGTGCCACTTAAAGGAGCTCCAGAGACAGGCGCGAGCCGCGGCTATCAGCGCAGACCCCAGAGACGGGCATGGGACACTAAGGCTGCTGCTGCTCCACCAAGAAGCTTGTGTGCGAGCACAGGTCACTCTCCACACTTCCCCTTCCGGAAGCCTGTGCAGCCCGCCACTGCCAGGGTCCTAGGATCCAGGGTCAACTTCCCCGGCATAACACATGGCACGTCTAAGGCCGTTGTAACGTCATGCCGGCCTCTGCCGCCGCAGGCTTGCCCCACATCCGTATCCCTCCCTCCCCCCGGCCTGAGTGAGCCAGAGCCCCTGAAGCCGCTGGTCCTTTATCCCCGTCCTGTATTGGGGGGAACAGATGCCCTCAGGCGACCTACACGAACAGGCGGGTCCAAATCCAAAGCTGAACCCCGGGAGCTGTGTGAATAAAGAAGAGAAAGGGAAATTTCTCCCAGCAGTCACAGGAGCAGCGCATTAAAACTCCACAATCAACTTGATGTACCCTGCATCTATGGAATACCTGAATAGACAATGAATCATCCCAAATTGAGGAGGTGGACTTTGGGGGCAACTATATATATATATATATATATATATATATATATATGTTTTTTTTCCCCCTTTTTCTCTTTTTGTGATTGTGTACGTGTATGCTTCTGTGAGTGATTTTGTCTGTATAGCTTTACTTTTATCATTTGTCCTAGGGTTCTGTCTGTTTCTTTCTTTTTTTATTACATAAAAAAATTCATTTTTTTTAATAATTATTTTTTATTTTAATAACCTTATTTTATTTTACTTCATTTTATTTTATCTTCCTCTTTCTTTCTTTCTTTCTTTCTTTCTTTCTTTCTTTCTTTCTTTCTTTCTTTCTTTCTTTCTTTCTTTTTCTCCCTTTCATGCTGAGCTGTGTGGAGGACACGGTCTTGGTGCTCCAGCCAGGCATCAAGGCTGTGCCATTGAGGTGGGAGAGCCAAGTTCAGGACACTGGTCCACAAGAGACCTCCCAGCTCCACGTAATATCAAACGGCGAAAATCTTCCAGAGATCTCCATCTCAACGCCAAGACCAAGATCCACTCAACGACCAGCAAGCTACAGTGCTGGACACACTATGCCAAACGACTAGCAAGACAGGAACACAACCCCATCCATTAACACACAGGGTGCCTAAAACCATAATAAAGCTACAGACACACCAAAACACACCATCAGACATGGACCTGCCCACCAGAAAGACAAGATCCAGCCTCATCCACCAGAACACAGGCATTAGTCCCCTCCACCAGGAAGCCTACACAACCCACTGAACAAACCTTAGCCACTGGGGACATACACAAAAAACAACAGAAACTATGAACCTGCAGCCTGTGAAAAGTAGACCCCAAACACAGTAAGTCAAGCAAAATGAGAAGACAGAGAAACACACAGCAGACGAAGGAACAAGGCAAAACCCCACCAGACCTAACAAATGAAGAGAAAATAGGCAGTCTACCTGTAAAAGAATTCAGAATACTGATAGTAAAGATGATTCAAAGTCTTGGAAATAGAATGGAGAAAATACAAGACACGTTTAACAAGGACCTAGAAGAACTAAAGAGCAAACAAACACAGATGAACAAAATAAATGAAATTAAAAATTCTCTAGAAGGGATCAATAGCAGAATAACTGAGGCAGAAAAACTGATGAGTGACCTAGAAGATAAAATAGTGGAAAAAACTACTGCAGAGCAGAATAAAGGAAAAAGAATGAAAAGAATAGAGGACAGTCTCAGAGACCTCTGGGACAACATTAAATGCACCAACATTCAATGTATAGGGGTCCCAGAACAAGAAGATAAAAAGAAAGGGAAGGAGAAAATATTTGAAGAGATTATAGTTGAAAACTTCCCTGATATGGGAAAGGAAATAGTTAATCAAGTCCAGGAAACACAGAGAGGCCCATACAAGATAAATCCAAGGAGAAACACGCCAAGACACATATTAATCAAACTATCAAAAATTAAATACAAAGAACAAATATTAAAAGCAGTAAGGGAAAAAACAACAAGTAACACATAAGGGAATCCCCATAAGGTTAACAGCTGATCTTTCAGCTGAAACTCTGCAAGCCAGAAGGGAGTGGCAGGACATATTTAAAGTGATGAAAGAGAAAAACCTGCAGCCAAGATTACTCTACCCAGCAAGGATCTCATTCAGATTCGACAGAGAAATTTAAAAGTTTACAGATAAACAAAAGCTAAGAGAATTCAGCATCACCAAACCAGTTCTACAACAAATGCTAAAGGAACTTCTCTAGGCAAGAAACACATCAGAAGGAAAAGACTTACAATAATAAACCCCAAACAATTAAGGAAATGGTAATAGGAACATACATATCGATAATTACCTTAAATATAAGTGGATTAAATGCTCCAACCAAAACACATAGACTGGCTGAATAGATACAGAAACAAGACCCGTATATATGCTGTCAACAAGAGACCCACTTCAGACCTAGGGACGCATACAAACTGAAAGTGAGGGGATGGAAAAAGATATTCCATGAAAATGGAAACCAAAAGAAAGCTGGAGTAGCAATTCTCATATCAGACAAAATAGACTTTAAAACAAAGACTATTGCAAGAGACAAGGGAAGGGGGACCTTGAAGATGGCGGAAGAGTAAGACACAGAGATCACCTTCCTCCCCACAGATACACCAGAAATACATCTACACATGGAACAACTCCTACAGAACACCTACTGAAGGCTGGCAGAAGACCTCAGACCTCCCAAAAGGCAAGAAACTCCCCACATACCTGGGTAGGGCAAAAGAAAAAATAGAGACAAAAGAATAGTGACGGCACCTTGCACCAGTGGGAGGGAGCTGTGAAGGAGGAAAAGTTTCCACACACTAGGAAGCCCCTTCGCGGGCGGAGACTGCGGGAGGCGGAGGGGGGAGCTTCGAAGCCGCGGAGGAGTGCACAGCAACGGGTGCGGAGGGCAAAGCGGGGAGATTCTCGCACAAAGGATCGGTGCCGACTGGCACTAACCAGCCCGAGAGGCTTGTCTGCTCACCCGCCGGGGCGGGCGGGGCTGCGAGCTGAGGCTCGGGTTTCGGTTTCCGACGGAGCGCAGGGAGAGGACTGGGGTTGGCGGCTTGAACATAGCCTGAAGGGGTTAGTGCACCACGGCTAGCCGGGAGGGAGTCCGGGGAAAAGTCTGCACCTGCCGAAGAGGCAAGAGACTTCTTCCCTCTTTGTTTCCTGGTGCGCGAGGAGAGGGGGTTTAAGAGCGCTGCTTAAAGGAACTCCAGAGACGGGCGCGAGCCGCGGCTAAAAGCGCGGACCCCAGAGACGGGCGCGAGCCGCGGCTGAAAGCGCGGACCCCAGGGACGGGCAGGAGACGCTAAGGCTGCTGCTGCCGCCACCAAGGGGCCTGTGTGCGAGCACAGGTCACTATCCACACCCCTCTTCTGCGGAGCCTGTGCAGCCCGCCACTGCCAGGTTCCCGGGATCCAGAGACAACTTCCCCGGGAGAACGCACGGCGGGCCTCAGGCTGGTGCAACGTCACGCTGGCCTCTGCCGCCGCAGGCCCGCCCTGCACGCAGTGCCCCTCCCTCCCCCCCGGACTGATTGCGCCAGAGCCCCCGAATCAGCGGCTCCTTTAACCCCGTCCTGTCTGAGCAAAAAACAGAAGCCCTCCAGCGACCTACACGCAGAGGCAGGGCCAAATCCAAAGCTGAGTCCCTGTGAGCTGTGAGAACAAAGAAGAGAAAGGGAAATCTCTCCCAGCAGCCTCAGAAGCAGTGGATTAAAGCTCCACAATCAACTTGATGTACCCTGCATCTCTGGAATACATGAATAGACAGCGAGTCATCCCAAATTGAGGAAGTGGGCTTCAAGAGCAAGATCTATGATTTTTTCCCCTTTACCTCTTTTTGTGAATGTGTGTGTGTATGCTTCTGTGTGAGATCTTGTCTGTATAGTTTTGCTTCCACCATTTGTCCTAGGGTTCTATCCGTCCATGTTTTTTTTAAATTTTTTTCTTAATAATTAATTTTAATAACTTTATTATACTTTTCTTTCTTTCTTTCTTTCTTTCTCCTTTCTTTCTTTCTTTCTTTCTTTTTTTCTTTCCTTCCTTCCTTCCTTCCTTCCTGCCTTCCCTCCTTTAGACAATGAATCATCCCAAATTGAGGAGGCGGTCTCTGAGAGCAAGATTTATGATTTTTTCCCCTTTACCTCTTTTTGTGAGGGTGTATGTGTATGCTTCTGTGTAAGATTTTGTCTGTATAGCTTTGCTTCCAACATTTGTCCTAAGGTTCTATCCGTCCCTTTTTTTTTGCCTAAATATTTTTTAATTCAATAACTTTATTATATTTTATTTTATTTTACTGTATCTTCTTTCTTTCTGTCTTTTTTCCTTCTTTCCCTCCTTCCTTCCTTCCTCCCTCCCTCCCTCCTTTCTTTCCTTCTTGCCTTCTTTCCTTCTTTACTTCTTTCTTTCTTCCTTCCTTCCTTCCCTCCTTTCCTGCTTTCTTTCTTCATACTTCTACTAATTCTGTCTACTTTTTCTCCCTTTTATTCTGAGCCGTGTGGATGAAAGGCTCTTGGTGCTCCAGCCAGGAGTCAGGGCTCTGCCTCTGAGGTAGGAGAGCCAACTTCAGGACACTGGTCAACAAGAGACCTCCCAGCTCCACATAATATCAAACGGCGAAAATCTCCCAGAGACCTCCATCTTAACACCAGCACCCAGCTTCACTCAACGACCAGCAAGCTACAGTGCTGGACAACCTATGCCAGACAACTAGCAAAACAGGAACACAACACCACCCATTAGCAGAGAGGCTGCCTAAAATCATAATAAGTCCACAGACACCCCAAAACACACCACCAGCCGTGAACCTGCCCACTAGAGAGACAAGATCCAGCCTTATCCACCACAACACAGGCACTAGTCCCCTCCACCAGGAAGCCTACACAACTCACTGAACCAACCTTAGCCACTGGAGACAGACATCAAAAACAGTGGGAACTACGAACCTGTAGCTTGCAAAAATGAGACCCCAAACACAGTAAGATAAGCAAAACGAGAAGACAGAAAACACACAGCAGATAAAGGAGCAAGATAAAAATGCACCAGACCTAACAAATGAAGAGGAAATAGGCAGTCTAACTGAAAAAGAATTCAGAATAATGATAGTAAGGATGATCCAAAATCTTGGAAATAGAATGGACAAAATGCAAGAAACAGTTAACAAGGACCTAGAAGAAATAAAGATGAAACAAGCAACAATGAACAACACAATAAATGAAATTAAAAGTACTCTAGATGGGATCAATAGCAGAATAATTGAGGCAGAAGAACGGATAAGTGACCTGGAAGATAAAATAGTGGAAATAACTACTGCAGAGCAGAATAAAGAATGAAGAGAACTGAGGACAGTCTCAGAGACCTCTGGGACAACATTAAACGCACCAACATTCGAATTATAGGGCTTCCAGAAGAAGAAGAGAAAAAGAAAGGGACTGAGAAAATATTTGAAGAGATTATAGTTGAAAACTTCCCTAATATGGGAAAGGAAATACTTAATCAAATCCAGGAAGCACAGAGTCCCATACAAGATAAATCCAAGGAGAAATACTCCAAGACACATATTAATCAAACTGTCAAAAATTAAATACAAAGAAAGCATATTAAAAGCAGCAAGGGAAAAACAACAAATAACTCACAAGGGAATCCCCATAAGGTTAACAGCTGATCTCTCAGCAGAAACCCTACAAGCCAGAAGGGAGAGGCAGGACATACTGAAAGTGAAGGAGAAAAACCTGCAACCAAGACTACTCTACTACTCTACCCATCAAATCTCATTCAGATTTGATGGAGAAATTAAAACCTTTACAGACAAGCAAAAGCTGAGAGAGTTCAGCATCACCAAACCAGCTTTACAACAAATGTTAAAGGAACTTCTCTAGACAAGAAACACAAGAGAAGGAAAAGACCTATAATAACGAACCCAAAACAATTTAGAAAATGGGAATAGGAACATACATATCGATAATTACCTTAAATGTAAATGGACTAAGTGCTCCCACCAAAAGACACAGATCGGCTGAATGGATACAGAAACAAGACCCTTATATATGCTGTCTACAAGAGACCCACTTCAGACCTAGAGACACATACAGACTGAAAGTCAGGGGATGGAAAAAGATATTCCATGCAAATGGAAACCAGAAGAAAGCTGGAGTAGCAATTCTCATATCAGACAAAATAGACTTTAAAATAAGAACTATTAGAAGAGACAAAGAAAGACACTACATAATGATCAAGGGATCAATCCAAGAAGAAGATATAACAATTGTAAATATTTATGCACCCAACATAGGAGCACCTCAATACATAAGGCAAATTCTAACAGCCATAAAAGGGGAAATCGACAGTAACACATTCATAGTAGGGGACTTAAACACCCCACTTTCACCCATGGACAGATCATCCAAAATGAAAATAAATAAGGAAACGCAAGCTTTAAACGATACATTAAACAAGATGGACTTAATTGATATTTATAGGACACTCCATCCAAAAACAACAGAATACACATTTTTTTCTCAAGTGCTCATGGAACATTCTCCAGGATAGATCATATCTTGGGTCACAAATCAAGACTTGGTAAATTTAAGAAAATTGAACTTATATCAAGTATCTTTTCCGACAACAATGCCATGAGACTAGATATCAATTACAGGAAAAGATCTGTAAAAAATACAAACACATGGAGGCTAAACAATACACTACTCAATAATGAAGTGATCACTGAAGAAATCAAAGAGGAAATAAAAAAATACCTAGAAACAAATGACAATGGAGACACAATGACCCAAAACCTATAGGATGCAGCAAAAGCAGTTCTAAGGGGGAAGTTTATAGCAATACAAGCCCACCTTAAGAAGCAGGAAACATCTCGAATAAACAACCTAACCTTGCACTTCAAGCAATTAGAGAAAGAAGAACAAAAAACCCCCAAAGCTAGCAGAAGGAAAGAAATCATAAAAATCAGATCAGAAATAAATGAAAAAGAAATGAAGGAAACAATTGCAAAGATCAATAAAACTAAAAGCTGATTCTTTGAGAAGATAAACAAAATAGATAAACCACTAGCCAGACTCATCAAGAAAAAAGAGGGAGGAGACTCAAATCAATAGAATTAGAAATGAAAAAGGAGAAGTAACAACTGACACTGCAGAAATAAAAAAGATCATGAGAGATTACTACAAGCAACTCTATGCCAATAAAATGGACAACGTGGAAGAAATGGACAAATTCTTAGAAAGGCACAACCTGCCAAGACTGAATCAGGAAGAAATAGAAAATATGAACAGACCAATCACAAGCACTGAAATTGAAACTGTGATTAAAAATCTTCCAACAAGCAAAAGCCCAGGACCAGATGGCTTCACAGGCGAATTCTATCAAACATTTAGAGAAGAGCTATCACCTATCCTTCTCAGACTCTTCCAAAATATAGCAGAGGGAGGAACACTCCCAAACTCATTCTACGAGGCCACCATCACCCTGATACCAAAACCAGACAAGGACGTCACAAAGAAAGAAAACTACAGGCCAATATCACTGATAAACATAGATGCAAAAATCCTCAACAAAATACTAGCAAACAGAATCCAACAGCATATTAAAAGGATCATACACCATGATCAAGTAGGGTTTATTCCAGGAATGCAAGGATTCTTCAATATACGCAAATCTATCTATGTGATAAACCATATTACCAAATTGAAGGAGAAAAAACATATGATCATCTCAATAGATGCAGAGAAAGCTTTTGACAAAATTCAACACCAATTTATGATAAAAACCTTGCAGAAAGTAGGCATAGAGGGAACTTTCCTCAACATAATAAAGGCCATATATGACAAGCCCACAGCCAACCTCATCCTCAGTGGTGAAAAACTGAAAGCATTTCCACTAAGATCAGGAACAAGACAAAGTTGCCCACTCTCACCACTGTTATTCAACATACTTTTGGAAGTTTTAGCCACAGCAATCAGAGAAGAAAAGGAAATAAAAGGAATCCAAATCGGAAAAGAAGAAGTAAAGCTGTCACTGTTTGCAGATGACATGATACTATACATAGACAATCCTAAAGATGCTACGAGAAAACTACTAGAGCTAATCAATGAATTTGATAAAGTAGCAAGATACAAAATTAATGCACAGAAATCTCTGGCATACCTATATACTAATGATGAAAAATCTGAAATTGAAATCAAGAAAACAGTCCCATTTACCATTGCAACAAAAAGAATAAAATATCTAGGAATAAACCTACCTAAGGAGACAAAAGACCTGTATGCAGAAAATTATAAGACACTGATGAAAGAAATTAAAGATGATACAAATAGATGGAGACATATACCATGTTCTTGGATTGGAAGAATCAACATTGTGAAAATGACTCTACTACCCAAAGCAATCTATAGATTCAATGCAATCCCTATCAAACTACCACTGGCATTTTTCACAGAACTAGAACAAAAATTTTCACAATTTGTATGGAAACACAAAAGACCCCGAATAGCCAAAGCAATCTTGAGAACGAAAAAAGGAGCTGGAGGAATCAGGCTCCCTGACTTCAGACTATACTACAAAGCTACAGTAATCAAGACAGTATGGTACTGGCACAAAAACAGAAAGAGAGATCAATGGAACAGGATAGAAAGCCCAGAGATAAACCCATGCACATATGGACACCTTATCTTTGATAGAGGTGGCAGGAATGTACAGTGGAGAAAGGACAGCCTCTTCAATAAGTGGTGCTGGGCATACTAGACAGATACATGTAAAAGTATGAGATTAGATCACTCCCTAACACCATACACAAAAATAAGCTCAAAATGGATTAAAGACCTATATGTAAGACCAGAAACTATCAAACTCTTAGAGGAAAACTTAGGCAGAACACTGTAACATAAATCACAGCAAGATCCATTCTGACCCACCTCCTAGAGTAATGGAAATAAAAACAAAAATAAATGAGACCTAATGAAACTTCAAAGCAAAGGAAACCATAAACAAGACCAAAAGACAACCCTCAGAATGGGAGAAAATATTTGCAAATGAAACAACTGACAAAGGATTAATCTCCAAAATTTACAAGCAGCTCATGCAGCTCAATAACAAGAAAACAAACAACCCAATCCAAAAATGGGCAGAAGACCTAAATAGACATTTCTCCAAAGAAGATATACAGACTGCCAACAAACACATGAAAGAATGCTCAACATCATTAATCATTAGAGAAATGCAAATCAAAACTACAATGAGATATCATCTCACACCAGTCAGAATGGCCATCATCAAAAAATCTAGAAACAATAAATGCTGGAGAGGGTGTGGAGAAAAGGGAACACTCTTGCACTGCTGGTGGGAATGTGAATTGGTTCAGCCACTATGGAGAACAGTATGGAGGTTCCTTAAAAAACTACAAATAGAACTACCATATGACCCAGCAATCCCACTACTGGGCATATACCCTGAGAAAACCAAAATTCAAAAAGAGTCATGTACCAAAATGTTCATTGCAGCTCTATTTATGATAGCCTGGAGATGGAAACAACCTAAGTGCCCATCATCGGATGAATGGATAAAGAAGATGTGGGACATATATACAATGGAATATTACTCAGCCATAAAAAGAAACGAAATTGAGCTATTTGTAATGAGGTGGATAAACCTAGAGTCTGTCATACAGAGTGAAGTAAGTCAGAAAGAAAAAGACAAATACCATATGCTAACACATATATATGGAATTTAAGAAGAAAAAAAAATATCATGAAGAACCTAGGGGTAAGACAGGAATAAAGACACAGACCTACTGGAGAACGGACTTGAGGATATGGGGAGGGGGAAGGGTGAGCTGTGACAGGGTGAGAGAGAGTCATGGACATATACACACTAACAAATGTAAGGTAGATAGCTAGTGGGAAGCAGCTGCATGGCACAGGGATATCGGCTTGGTGCTTTGTGACCACCTGGAGAGGTGGGATAGGTAATGTGGGAGGGAGGGAGACACAAGGGGGAAGAGATATGGGAACATATGTATATGTATAACTGATTCAATTTGTTATGGGGCAGAAACTAACACACCATTGTAAAGCAATTATACCCCAATAAAGATGTTAAAAAAAAAAAGAGAGAGAGACAAGGAAGGAGACTACCTAATGATCAAGGGATCAATCCAAGAAGGAGATATAACAATTGTACGTATTTATGCACCCAATATAGGAGCACCTCAATACATAAGGCAAATACTAACAGCCATAAAAGGGGAAATCAACAGTAACACAATCATAGTAGGGGACTTTAACACCCCACTTTCACCAATGTACAGGTCATCCAAAATGATAATCGATAAGGACACACAAGCTTTAAATGATACATTAAACCAGATAGACTTAACTGATATTGATGGGAGATCCCATCCAAAAACAACAGAGTACACATTCTTCTCAAGTGCTCATGAAACATTCTCCAAGATAAGCTATATCTTGGGTCACAAATCAAGCATAGGTAAATTTAAGAAAATTGAAATCATATCAAGTATCTCTTCCAACCACAATGCTATGAGACTAGATATCAATTACAGGAAAAAATCTGGAAGAAATACAAACATATGGAAGCTAAACAACATACTACTTAATAACCAAGCGATCACTGAAGGAATCAAAAGGGAAATCAAAAAATACCTAGAAACAAATGACAATGAAAACACAACAACCCAATACCTATGGGATGCAGCAAAAGCAGTTTTAAGATGGAAGTTTAAAGCTATGCAAGCCTACCTTAAGAAACAAGAAACACCTCAAATAAACAACCTAATCCTACACCTCAAGAAATTAGAGAAAGAAGAACAAAAATCTCCAAAGTTAGCAGAAGGAAAGAAATCATAAAAGTCAGATTAGAAACAAAAATAAATGAAGGAAAAGATACCAAAGATCAATAAAACTAAACACTGGTTCTTTGAGAAGATAAACAAAATTGATAAACCATTAGACAGACTTATCAAGAAAAAAAAGGAGAAGACTCAAATCAATAGAATTACAAGTGAAAAAGGAGAAGTAACAACTGACACTGCAGAAATACAAAGGATCATGAGATATTACTACAAGCAACCATATGCCAATAAAATGGACAACTTGGAAGAAATGGACAAATTCTTAGAAATGCACAACCTTCTGAGACTGAACAAGGAAGAAATGGAAAATATGAACAGACCAATCACAAGCACTGAAATTGAAACTGCAATTAAAAATCTTCCAACAAACAAAAGCCCAGGACCAGATGGCTTCACAGTCGAAGTCTATCAAACATTTAGAGAAGAGCTAACACCTATACTTCTCAAACTCTTCCAACATATAGCAGAGGGAGGAACACTCCCAAACTCATTCTATGAGGCCACCATCACCCTGGTACCAAAACCAGACAAAGATGTCATGAAGAAAGAAAACTACAGGCCAATATCACTGATGAACATAGATGCAAAAATCCTCAACAAAATATTAGCAAACAGAATACAACAGCACATTAAAAGGATCATATATTGTGATCAAGTGGAGTTTATCCCAGGAATGCAAGGATTCTTCAATATACGCAAATCAATCAACCTGATACACCATATTAACAAATTCAAGGAGAAAAAGAATATGTTCATCTCAATAGATGCAGAGAAAGCTTTTGACAAAATTCAACACCAATTTATGATAAACTCCCTCCAGAAAGTAGGCATAGAGGGAACTTTCCTCAGCATAATTAAGGCTGTATATGACAAACCCACAGCCAACATCATCCTCAATGGTGAAAAACTGAAACCATTTCCACTAAGATCAGGAAAAAGACAAGGTTGCCCACTCTCACCACTATTACTCAACATAGTTTTGGAAGTGTCAGCCACAGCAATCAGAGAAGAAAAAGAAATAAAAGGAATCCAAATCGGAAAAGAAGAAGTAAAGCTGTCACTGTTTGCAGATGACATGATACTATACATAGAAAATCCTAAAGATGCTACCAGAAAATTACTAGAGCTAACAATGAATTTGGTAAAGTAGCAGGATACAAAATGATTGCACAGAAATCTCTGGCATTCCTATACACTAATGATGAAACATCTGAAAGTGAAATCAAGAAAACACTCCCATTTACCATTGTGACAAAAAGAATAAAATATCTAGGAATAAACCTACCTAAGGAGACAAAAGACCTGTATGCAGAAAATTATAAGACACTGATGAAAGAAATTAAAGATGATACAAATAGATGGAGAGATATACCATGATCTTGGATTGGAAGAATCAACATTATAAAAATGACTCTATTACCCAAAGCAATCTACAGATTCAATGCAATCCCTATCAAACTACCACTGGCATTTTTCACAGAACTAGAACAAAAAATTTCACAATTTGTATGGAAACACAAAAGACCCCAAATAGCCAAAGCAATCTTGAGAAAGAAAATTGGAGCTGCAGGAATCAGGCTCCCTGACTTCAGACTATACTACAAAGTTACAGTAATCAAGACAGTATGGTACTGGCACAAAAACAAACATATAGGTCAATGGAACAGGATAGAAAGCCCAGAGATAAACCCACACACAGAAGGTGACCTTATCTTTGACCAAGGAGGCAAGAATATACAGTGGAGAAAAGACAGCCTCTTCAATAAGTGGTGCTGGGAAAACTCTACAGCTACATGTAAAAGAATTAAATTAGAACACTCCCTAACACCATACACAAAAATAAACTCAAAATGGATTAAAGACCTAAATGTAAGGCCAGACACAATCAAACTCTTAGAGGAAAACAGAGGCAGAAAACTCTATGACATAAATCACAGCAAGTTCCTTTCGACCCACCTTTTAGAGAAATGGAAATAAAAACAAAAATAAACAAATGGGACCTAATGAAACTTAAAAGCTTTTGCACAACCAAGGAAACCATAAACAAGACCAAAAGACAACCCTCAGAATGGGAGAAAATATTTGCAAATGAAGCAACTGACAAAGGATTAATCTCCAAAACATACAAGCAGCTCATGCAGCTCAATATCAAAAAAAAAAAAAAAAACAACTCGGTGCTTCCCTGGTGGCGCAGTGGTTGAGAGTCCGCCTGCCGATGTAGGGGACGCGGGTTCGTGCCCCGGTCCGGGAAGATCCCACATGCCGCAGAGCTGCTGGCCCCGTGAGCCATGGCCACTGAGCCTGCGTGTCTGGAGCCTGTGCTCCGCATCGCGAGAGGCCACAGCAGTGGGAGGCCCGCGTGCCACAAAAAATAAAATAAAATAAAATAAAAAACTCAATCCAAAAATGGGCAGAAGACCTAAATAGACATTTCTCCAAAGAAGATATACAGATTGCCAACAAACACATGAAAAAATGCTCAACATCATTAATCATTAGAGAAATGCAAATCAAAACTACAATGAGATATCATCTCACACCGGTCAGAATGGCCATCATCAAAAAATCTACAAAAATAAATGATAGAGAGGGTGTGGAGAAAAGGGAATCCTCTTGCACTGTTAGTGAGAACGTAAATTGATACAGCCACTATGGAGAACAGTATGAAGGTTCTTCAGAAAACTAAAAATAGGACTACCATATGACCCAGCAATCCCACTACTGGGCATATACCCTGAGAAAACTATAATTCAAAAAAAGTCATGAACCAAAATGTTCATTGCAGCTCTATTTACAATAGCCAAGACATGGAAGCAACCTAAGTGTCCATCAACAGATGAATGGGTAAAGAAGATGTGGCACATATATACAATGGAATATTACTCAGCCATAAAAGGGAACGAAACTGAATTATTTGTAGTGAGGTGGATGGACCTAGAGACTGTCATACAGAGTGAAGTAAGTCAGAAAGAGAAAAACAAGTACCATATGCTAACACATATATATGGAATCTAATAAAAAAATCAAATGGTCAGAAGAACCTAGGGACAAGATGGAAATAAAGATATAGACCTACGAGAGAATGGAGTTGAGGATATGGGGAGGGGGAAGGGCAAGCTGTGACAAAGTGAGAGAGTGACATGGACATATATACACTACCAAAATAGATAGCTAGTAGGAAGCAGCCCCATAGCTCGGGGAGATCAGCTCTGTGCTTTGTTACAACCCAGAGGGGTGGGATAGGGAGGGTGAGAGGGAGGGAGATGCAAGAGGGAAGAGATATGGGGACATATGTATATGTATTACTGATTCACTTTGTTATAAAGTAGAAACTGACACAGCATTGTAAAGCAATTATACTCTAATAAAGATGTTAAAAAAAAAAGAAAAGAAAACGTGGCTTAATTTAGAGGGAGTGTTCAGTAAAGTATTATCTTCAAACTTTGAGTGTGTATATGTCTGTTGTAAAGGCAGGGGCAGGTTTAGTACTCACCCTTATAAAGTATAAGTCATTTCCTCCTGGTCCTTTTTCCCTGTCAGCTTTGAAGAGTTACTATTTGTTTATGATGTGAAGGTGGAATTTTCATTCCTTAAAGCAGAACTACTGAGATATGAACATCTAGAAAATTCCAGTAGATGGTTTCAAATATTACCACTCACCTTAGTTGTATTGTCCTTCTTCTAAAATTTAATGAACAATTCATAAGACCAAAAACAAACAAAAGACCCAAACAAACAAAAAAACTTTAGTTTTCTAAGGAACTTATAGGTGAGTGGTAAGACTGCCATAAATATGTTTTATATATCCCTGGTAATCACGTATAACAATGCATAGAAACTTTTAATAAAGATTTACGTCTAAGGAAAAAAATGTTTTTGAAGAGGGGGAAAGAGAAAAAAATGGTAAGGTGGGGCTGTTTTTAATGACCAGTTATCATAACCAGAGATATTTAAAGTCAATTCCTGAAAAGGAAAGAGATAACCATTTTTGTCTCTTGATAACAAAAGGGATTAGGATCAAGGATACACACAGAGTCTATGTTCAAAACACATTTAATGTTATACAATTTTATATTAGAAAAATAATTATTATTCTTAAAATAAAAACTATATAAAATCAAGAGGGACAAAATTCTGCCTGGTGGAGCATGTGTAATAAAAGCTGGAGGAAGAGTACTCAAGGTCAGCTTATGAAAACCGTGAACAGATATGGCTGGACTGGGGGAGATTAACTGGGAAACAGGTCAGCCTAGAAAATTAAATGGATAAAAAACAATTCAGATAATTTGATGTTAGAAATAGGTTTCTCTAAGGGGAATTCCAGGTAGCTATATCTGCTTTTCTACGTAGTTGAATAGATCCAGTTTGCTATCTTGGTGCATTAAAGAAGAGTCTCCTCATTAGTAAGACTAAGTAAGACTCTGAATCTTGGCTTTATTAGAGAGTTTAAACACTAGATTTCATGTTAGGAGAATATTGGACTTGGGAATCTTGAGGCTCTCTGCAAACTCTAGAATAATACAAATACTTTAAAAAAGACAAATAAGTGTCGTCTATCAGGACCTTTTGAAAACAGGTAACTTTCAAACATGTTAAAGCCATTATTGAAAGCAATTATACATTTCAAATTAAAGTGCACAAATATACCACAGTGAGAAACTTGTCTAACACCTAGAATTTTAATATATGTAATAAACTTATGAAATTTTTTCTCTAAGATTTAGTATTTCTGATAATGCTTATTATATCTGTTACTTCTTATAGATAGAACAAACACATTATATGTACTTGAGAATCTCAGATAATAGTAAATATTATTATTTTAGATATAATTAATAACTAGTCAGTATCTCAAAAAAATCTCATTACTTAAGGGTAAAGATCTCTGCAACGTTAAGTTACTCTGAAAAATAATGAGCATTTAGAATAATAATTTAGTTCATAAAAAGTATAAGAAAGATGCACATTTTCAAAACACTTGTACTAGGAAATGATATAAATATACAAAACAAGAAAAAATGTAATGCCACATGATTTGAAACAGGGCTTGATAATTTTTTAATTTCCTAGACCAAATGTATTCTGTTAGCATCACATATTTTTAATGTCTCTCTTTTAATTCAATTATTCCTTTTAAAATGTGTATCGTAAGTAGATTAAGTTAAACTAAGTCATTTAATAATACTATTTTAGATGGGTTTGTATCATATGGTGCCCATAATTGGTTTACTTCATTAATAGAAAGCAATTATTTTCAATCCTGTTTTGGTACATGAAATTCTGAAATCTGCTTACCGCCAATGGATTACAATGTTTTGAATTAAAGTAGATGCAGAAATAAGTTAAAATCGCAACATGATTCACTTATTTTGTAGGAGAATACAAAGCTTAATTGTGCTCCATTTAGTGTCAGTTGCACATCCACCTTGGAAACTAAGTGTTCTACCAGGAGAGCTGTCATTCACATTCACAAACGAGACACACCTTTTGCTTTGCTTCACCGCACTTACTTTGAAAATGTACACCAAAAGAAGTCCAGCAATTCCACTCAGTACGATGCTATGTGTGCTTCAATAAATCAAATACTTGGTGGGAACTGTAATTTGGATATGTTAACTTTGAGAAATAACAAGTCATGGAGGCCTTGAAAAAATGTCTGAAAATAAAAGACGAGAAGCAAATATAATTTTCTGTTTTATTTTAAGCTCTGAGGTCCATATCTATCAAATATTAAAACAGCATTACTTGAAGATGTTCACATGAGAAAAGCAGACTAGTTTTCTTACTTGCCAGTCTGTTATATAACAGTCACATGTTCACAGCATATCAAGTCCATTTTAATATTAGTCCTAAACTAATATTAGTCCTAAACTTCTCCTCTACTTAAGATAAAAATAATGAAATAAATTTCCATCTTCCATATTTTTCTGTAGCCCTGTAAATTTCATTAGGAGGTCACTATATCATAATCTGTGGAGAAGATGAAGTTGATAAACTCATACAATTTAATAGTGATCCAATCTTGTCTAATGACTGGAGCTGGGGGGTACTTGGCTCAGGAAAGTCATTGTGACCTGAGTTTTATTGGCAATGGCCAGTTAGGAAGGTAGGATGACGACATTTTCAGGCACTATTAGGTAGTGAGCATTTAATGCTAAATATAAATACATTATCTTCTTTTCCAAGGTGAAGTTAGATATTGGGTTAGTGGAC
Source organism: Orcinus orca (assembly GCF_937001465.1). Taxonomy (NCBI): domain Eukaryota; kingdom Metazoa; phylum Chordata; class Mammalia; order Artiodactyla; family Delphinidae; genus Orcinus; species Orcinus orca. The sequence continues at coordinate 140,554,537 of NC_064559.1, forward strand.
AAGTTCTCAGGATGCGGAAATCATAACGTAATATTTGTCTGATTTTTCAGATATTGATGGTTGGAGCTCTTGGAATACAGCTGGCCCAGGGTAAAAAGAGTTTCCTCATGAACAAGTAACCCAAAACTCTTAAGATGCCAGAGGAGCAGACCTGATACCTAGTTGCTAAGAGTGAGAAAACAGGCTGGAGAAGGAAAGCCAATGACATCTAGACCATCGGGACTATCTTAGGGAGGATCATCAGAACATGGTACTCTGTAATTCTCCTTGAAAACCCATCATGCATGCAGTTAGTTGATAATAAATATCTTCCTCAATAAACAGTTAACTAAATGAAGGTTAGGGATATTGGAATCCATCTTGTTCACTGCAATTTTTCGATGTTTTAAGGACTATTTGACATATAGTAGTGTTTAATATTTATTGATTTATAAACTGGTCAAGAAGCTTCTTCCCAGTAAAGCTGGGGCTCAAGAAAATAGGGCAGTGATTCAACTCCCAAGAACTGCCCTTCTACCAACCAGAAAAAGCTAGGACAAAGACATTTGGATTGAATACAAAAGTGAAGTTGTTGAACCCAAATTATCCTTTTTCTTGGTACTGCCTCTCTGATGCAACATATTCTTAGTTTTGTTAGGCTCATAAAAAAGTAAGCAATTTTGAAACCCTGAAGATCATCTCTAAACAGATATTTTTAGGGTTGCCATAGCAGGCAATACAGCAGGGTGACTGGCTTAGATTATGTTCTTTATACTCTCTTTAAAATAAATTTTAAAAAAAGCTTCAATGAATGAAAACAAAATAGTTTCGCTGTGCAATACACAGTGTCATTTAATTACAGTTTTTACTCTGCATCTTCATTTGTGTTTTAAGCAACTGAATAGATAGATAAAATCCCAAAGTCATTTTCAATGTAATTAATTTTTATCACAGATTCCAGCTACTGATTCAACAATTATTTATCGGGTATCCAAAATGTACCAGACACTATTCAAGGCCATGAAGTTACAGCATTGAACAGGACTAATTTCCTCCTTTATGAATTTTAAATTCTATTGAGATAACTCAATAAGCAAATATCTATGGTGTGTGTGTGTGTGTGTGTGTGTGTGTGTGTGTAGTGTGATAATGCTGAATAAAAAATTAAAGCCAAAAATAAAGTGACTGTTCATGATTGGGGATGGAGGAGGTACTTTAAATAGAGCAGTCAAGAAATTCCTCTTTAAGGAGATGATACCTGACCAGTGATTCAGATGATAAGAAAATCATGTGAGGATCCAGGAAAGAGCATTTCATGTGGGTCAGTGTAAAGGCCCCGAGATGGAAATGAGGTTGGCCCATTTAAGAAGCACAAGCAATGTCTATGTTCTTGGAGTAGGTGACAGAGTGAGTGAAGTAGAATTAGAAATCATTGAATGTATGGCTTATACAATCAATGCTAAAGATCTCTGTTATCCATAATGTGATGGGAAGCCTCTGAGGTATTTGGTTTGATGAGTAGCAGATGTAGAGTCTTGACGAAGTATATCATCATATTCTATTTCTTTTTCCTCCTTTAACATTTCTTTAACTATTTTGTGGAAAATATACTATGGCATTATAAATGAAATAGGAAGACCAATTAGAAAACTAATATTTTAACCCAGGCAAGAGATATTTATTGCTTGGGCTAGGATCCTAACAGTGTATGGTAAAAAGAAGATTGAATTTTGATGTATTTCGATGATAAAGCTCACAGAACTTTCTGATTGAATAAGAGGAATTGAAGAAAGTGAAAAATCAAAGAAAATGCTTAAGGTTTTTGGATGAGAAACTGAATGTGTGTTTTTTATTAGGACAGGGAACTGCTAAGAGGATCAGACTTGGGCATGAAAAAGGGGAATAATCAAAGATTCTGCTTATATATAATGTGAAATATTTTCAGATATATAGTTCAGGGATGATGATAAAGGTTTGGGAGTTGGCATAAAATTATACTGTATTCAAAGCCATAGAAGTGAATGGGGTTGCTTTGGCATGCATTGATAAGTAGAGAGGAAGACAGAGCCTTGGAAGTGACAGTATTTCAAGAGAGAAAAAAAGAAGAAGATACAGAAAAGAATAATTTGCTATCATCAGTGAAGTAGGAGGGAAACAAAAGGAATTGGGGTCTTAGAAGTCAAGTGAATGGGGATTGACTGGTCAAGAACAAAACAGTGAATATTTGTATCCATTTCTATTGAGCATTTAAACATAATGAAGAATAAAATTAATCATTGGATTTTACACAACATGGATCTGTTGATAACCTTATCAAGAGCAGCTTTAGTGGTGTGGTGGTGACAAAATCCCGTGATAATACACTAATTAGGGAATTAAGTGGGGAACAAGCAGTGAACATAAGCCAATCACTCAAGGAACTCTGTTTCAAAAGGCTACTGAGCAATGTGAAGAAAACTGGAGATAGAGAAGTTTTTAATAATAGGACTGCTCAGTTTTCTTTTTCTCCTTTTGGAAATAATCTAACATAAAAGGGAAAATTGGTGGCAAAGAGGAGATAAGAAATAATCTCAGGAGCAAATTCTTTGAGTACAAGAGAATAAGCTGGAGCACAGATTGAGAGGTTAACTCTCCATGGGAACAGGAATGGTTTATACTTTGCAAGAAAAAAAAATGTAAAGAATAAGGCCACAGGTGGGTAACAGATTTAGTGATAGACATGTGAGTTCATTTTCTTTTCACTGGTATTTTCTCATTGAGATAAGATTGTTTAATCATTTTGACCACCAGATATGAGTGAGGAGTAGAAAAGGGTTTTAGAGCTATGAAAATATCTGCAGGAGAGATATTTTATTGATTTTAATGATGGGCCATGAGATCTAAGCTAATAAGTAAAAGAGGTAAAAATGTGGACAAAGACAACAGACAGTGAATAAGTGTTGGGGACAATAAATTAGAGCTCCTGTGTGGTTAAAGAATTATGACAGTGGAGTCCATAGAGAAAATGAGCTAGTAAAATATACGAAATGGGACCAAGAATGTAGGATGCTTGAATTTGGGCATTTAGAAGTGGGACCATTATTGATGATGACAAATTCTAAGGTATGACTATAGGATTGGATATCTGAAGTGAGATAGAATTAAAAATGATTGGTGAAATGGTCAAAAAAACTGAAGCCAGAATTAAATGGATCACCTCTGTGATTCTTGAAATTACCAAGAATGCTGACAGGAGTCCTCTATAGAGAAAGACAGTGAGCCAGTTGTCAAACATTCAACAAATAAGGGGAGTAATGATGAGATAGTATGTGACTGCACAAGGAAGCCTGGTGGGTGGTATAGTGTGGTGGCATGCACTTCTTTGACACTGTGGTGATTGACAGGTAGTGAGGAAATTTACTGAGACCTGAAAATCAAGGAGGGCACCTCTGGGCTTCATGATACATGGGATATGGGAGCAAAGTTGCCTCCTCATGAGAGCAGGGAAAGGGAGTCTTCAGAGATAGCCAAATTTCAATAACAGATGGAAAATGAAGGGAACCTTCAAACATGACTTTGAGGCTATATGAACTTCATTTTTCATAGAAAATGAACTCTAGATGGCATAGTAGAAAACTCACTTTTATAGACTTGAAATATTCAAATAATAAAAAGTACAATTATAATTTTGAGAATGTTAGCCACTAATAGGCTTTGGGTGCTTACTATGCACCAGGCACCATGACAGGTGCTTTGCATATGCCATCTAAATTTATCCTCACAAAATTCTATTGATTGGTCATATTATCCATATTTTATGGATGTATAAAATTAAGCAACCTGCCTAAAAAGCTCAGCCAGGATTCGAATTTCTATCTCTGATTCAAGTGTCTAGATTTCTAAAAATTGCCTTGTTTTCATTACAGCAGTCATTCCTTAGCCAGCCATCTCTTTCTTGATGTTGACATAAAGGCCAGTCTGTCTATAGAATGCTATTGCAGTTAACTATAAATTTAAAAGTTAGATTGGCTCTATTAAAATATGTTAGTATCATTATCAAAAATATCTGAATATTTTGATCAATTTCAAACAAAAGTTTATTAAATGACTTTAGTAATTTATCATTTATTAATTTATTCATAGAACAAGTACTTATTAAGTCCTCATATTATATGTTAGACACTATGCTAGGCACAGAGGAGAGTAAGACTGATACAATTCCTTACATCTTAAAATGTAGAGCGCAACTAAATGGATAGTTGCATGTATTTAAATTTAAAGTACAGTTGTGAAAAATACAGGTGCCAACAAGAATATATAATAGAGGGATGCAGCTATCCTAAGATAACTTCCTCCACAAAGTTATATGTCACATGTAGTTACTCTCAATGGTGTCTTTGCTAAAAGGAAGATGGAATCCATTACCAATCTCACTGATTCCTGGTTAGGTCAGATTTACTCAGAACCTAAGCAAAGCAAGGGGGTTGAGAGATTATATAAGTGATACAGATTTCAAAACTGCTATAGATTTCCAATCTTGATCCTACAGGCCAAGAAACCCAACCCTCTCAGCTTTTGGAGCAGCTCAGACAATACAGGAAATAAGACCCAGGCCTTCTGGCCCCTAATCCAGTTTGTATCTTCTAGACCACAGACCATTTCAGGATTAATTTTATGATCCAACAATTCTGAATAAATCCTTGCATTATGCTCATTGCTCTGTTTTCTAAGTTAAAGGGAAAACCACTCTTCCATTTACCATGGACAACAAAACATTATCATAAAATAGCCACATTCTCTATTCCTAGCTGAATCTCTCAGAAGGATCAAGGAATACCAGAAAACAGCTATCAAAAGCCTGCAAAAGACAAGCAGATATTCTAGCTCAAGAAGGGTTTTGTACTGAAACTATATTGACTCATCTTTAGTAATAGTGCTTAATTTAAAATGCCTTTATAAGCTATCAGCTGTTAAAATTTTCTGCTCAAAGTTTGATAATTGCAGAATTATGGAGAGACCAGGTATCTTGACTAGTACTAGACTTCTTCCCAGCTTGTTCCCTGGACTCAGCTAGCCCATCAATTTTAGATGCTATGGAAACCAGCTCAACTAAAGCCATCCCCTTGCCTTTCAGTCACAGCCCTTTGCCAAAAGAATAAAAAGGAGGCCAACCTTAAGAGTTATACCTTCTAATATCTTAGCTGTCCCTTAATAAGTATGTATTCAGAGCACATCGACAATAGTGCGACTGACATTGTTACTAATATAGAACCAGTCAAAATACAAAGAATTTTAAATGGCTCACATTCTTTAAATGATTTTGGAATCGTTTCTTCTTCTAAACCAGAGTCTCCTGCTGCTCCTGTTGGTAGTGAGATCTCTAAAGTGCCAGACAATGGTGACCGTGATGAATGGTCTTCATAGTCAAAGGTGCCCTGAGTGAAAAGCAAAAGAATAAAAAGCCAGTCTCACTTGTGTGACGCCAGTCATGGAGACAATAAACGTCTGTGCATGTACTTTTAAAGTCGGATCTTTTAAGCTGATTGTTAAGCAGTTAACTGTTAATACTTTGAAATGTTTCATTCTTTGTTAGTAGTGAGTTTATGTCGAAAACTTTCCATGCGACTGTAAACCTAAAGCTGCCTTCAATTGAGCTTAAATAATTTAATTATTGCTTTTTAGTATGGAAGGGTTGAATTTTCTAAAAGATTGAGAAAAACAGATATTTCCAATAATTAGAGATAGGATTATTCACTATAATTGACATTAATATGTGATTTACATATGATAATATTCCTAGTTCTTAATAAGTCCCAATAAGTAAAAGTAAGAATGAGAATCATTATCCCACAAGTCCAAAAATAAAAATACTATCTTTTTTTTTTTATTATGATTTTGGGAGTCATTATATTTTGCTTTAAATGACTGGTTAGAGTTTCTTCAAGTCAAGTTTGAAAGATATACAGGCTAATCAGTAAAAAGTTCAAAAAAGTTATTTTATTGGTGACCTAAATATGTTGTTCTACTAAATACTAAAGGAAGAAAATCTATATTAAGTTGTACATTTTTTTTTTAAAAGTACTGTTAAGCTAGCAACTCTCCCCCTCCCAAATCCCACTATAGTATAAAATTGCATCAAAAGTATTATGGTATTACACCACTACCTACATCAATAAAATGCCAGTTTGACATATTATAAAGAAAAATCAGTTATACTTCAATAAGTCCAACTCTCTAGAAAGAAAAGGAAGTGAGAGGTATATAGTATGCCTCATCCACAACAAGTCGTCAGAGACCACAGAAACATATAATTCTGCTATGCCCTAGCAGTCTTTATTTCAAAAGGAGTCGTTTCCAGCACAAGAATACATGTTTCCTTAGATGCTACATTTCAATAGTGTACTGAGACAGACAGGTAACTCTGAGGGAAAATACTGAAATTAGAATGAGACCATGGTCTTCCATACCACTTTATTCTCCTGTTCCAATCTAGCCTACAGACACATCTGGAATCTAACTTATATTTCAATATTCATAATAAGCTTTCACTTAGATAATAAAAACAGCCTTCTTTAGGAAGCCCCCATGACTGCCAACATTTGACCATTAATAAACTAAAATGTGGGCTCTTTCCACCTTGGTTTATAGCACCTGAAGTGCAAGCAAAATGCCAACTGCAAATTTACTATTCATTGAAGCCCTGGAAGAATGAAGAGATATAAATAATCAGACAACTACAGATAGACAGTAACTCTGCTTCCGGCTTTCTCTCTGTCTACTAAAGTTTCATTAGGGAATCCAGGATATCGCGGAGGCATATCTCTGACCTTTGAAGTTGACATAAAGGGAACAGTCATTCACTTCTAGAAGTCTAAGAAGAATATTAGAATGCATGGGCTATTTCTGTGATCCAAGAGAAAATGTGTTATTTATTTTTGGTATGTTTGGTTTTGGGGTTTGGGACCCATCTTCTTCCTGAATAGGTAATGACATTCTCCTGACATCACATTTGATCCTTTCTGGTTGCAGATACTTTCCCCAGATATCTTATATTCTGTAGCCCCATAGCTTTTCCATAACCTTCACTGTTATCTTTGAGATATAAAAACACATCAGGCCTCATCGTTCATCTTACCGATACTTCCTCTACCTCTACTTATATCAGGGTTCAGAAAAGAAACTTTATTGATTGAGAGATTAAAAACTTTCTTCATGGAAAACTTAACATTTAAGACAGGCTTGGATAAATGACTGGCATTTCTTTGACAGAGTTGTGAAGGGTGTTCCAGGTGAAGGAGTGCATATGAACAATGGCACTTGAGATAAATTAGTTGAGTTGAACATTGGAGCATTGTGGGCTAACAAATTGAAGAGTGAGTTTGAGACTTTACCATGGAAGGCCTTGAAAAACAGGAGAAGTTATTTATTCTTAATTCAGCGTGCAGGGGTTTGAAGTTATTGAGGTATTGACCAATAACAATACAATCTAAACTTTGTTGTGCAAAGATTAATCTAACTGTAGTGTAAGGGAAGACTAAAAATGGGAGAGGACAGGGAATCTATTTAGGCAAAAGATAATGAAGGCTGACTACTATTTGAACATAATAAATGGAACAATTCCTACACTCTCCTCCAATTCTTTGCTAAGGTTCCTCTCTCTGTCTTGACTGCTTATTTTCTATTCCCCAAATTCAGCTACTGAAGGAATAATTCCACACTTCAAAGCACAATTCAAATCTCAATTTTTATGAAGAATCTCTGAGATCTCCAGGGGAATTCCCTAATGCCTTCATCTTTTGTAACTATAATAAGTTACATGGCTCATGGTAGGTGGCCAAACAATGTGAGTCAAATGACTGAATGCAATAACACACAAAAATTTGTCTTGTATTAAAGTTATTTTTGTATCAGTTTGTTTTACTTATATAATCGGGAGAACAGCGTTGTCTTTAAATCTTTTCATCCTTATAAGGAGATTTGCGTATTGTAGGTAGTGAATAACTGTTGAATTAAATTGATCTCTCAAATTTTCTGAAGAGGTACCAATCTAATAAATTTGTATGTGAGCATTAATAATATCATAAGATAGTTGAATTCAACATTATATATTATCATGTAGGGTAGTATTTAGGCAATATGATATTGAATAAATATTTTTAGAATAAACCATTTTTTCTAGATGTAAGTTAAATAAAATGTAAGTTTTCATCAGAGCATCACAAAAGTCATCCAGATAATTGGAAACCATGTCAAGAAGGAAAGCTAACACTTCAACTCTAGTTATGAGTATATGCTAGTTTTCAACCTACGGCTTCTCAATCTAGTTTTCTTTCCATGTTTTATGATGCTGGAGCTGGACCCTGCCAACCTCGTCCTTTACTAGCAACACAATGATAGTAAATGGGGGTGGCAGGACACCTCAAGGCAGCTCCGAAGCAAGTCTCACCATCATCCTAGCAACAGCTTGCCAGTGAGTCTCAGCAGCACCACAGCAGACAGCTCTCCAATTAGCTTCCTAACTTCACAGCACACAGCTTCTAAGCGACTTTCAAGGGCACTCCATTAGATGAATTCCTGGGGAGTTTTACTGGCATCCCCAGAGTGGTTTCCTGTGGCACCTCAGTGAATTTTGTGCTCCAAAGGGACCTCAGCCACATCTCTCAGGTGAGATCTGAATCCCAACTTCGAGCTAGAAGGTGGGAAGGACCCACCTCCAAGTCTGTTTTTGCCTTGTGTTCTTTCCTCAGCTCTGGAGACAGTGTTCTCCAACTCTGCTATACCTGTATTTTGGGGGGTTCTCTTTATACCCTTTTTAGTAGTTAATCTCCTTTTATAAATTTAATACATCTTAATATTAAAATTTTCCCTGTTCATATTACAGGTGTGGTTTTTGTCTACTGAATAACCTTGACTAAAACACTCTGAAAGGGAAGTTTCTAGAAGCAGTCAACCATTACAAGAAGAACAAGATGCTTATATTCAAATATTGGCTAGGTCACACAAGGGACTTATCTGTTTCAAATAGAAGAGTTGGAATCCTTGCTATACCTGTAGCCCTTACAAGGAATTCCTTATAAATAGGTCCACATGCTTTTACTATATGTCCCCTTCACCCTGAACACAAATGAATGAGTGACTTCTGCAGAGCCAGCAATCTTATAGGTGTCCGGGGACTCTTGAGACATCCTGGCAATATGATCTTCCCAAAACAGATGCTCTAAGTCAATAGTGACCAAAGCAATCAATTGATCAATCAATCAATTTCTCTCTGACAGAATATTGTGTCATTGTTAATAGGTAGAATCTAAAATGGGACCTACTAAACAGGAGCCATGAGATAGTAGGAAGCACATATAAGTAGAAAACTCAGGGCAAAAAGCATCTATTACTTCCTCTCATAGAAGCCTATACTTTTCTTACATAACATTACCTTAATTGTGGAATTATACTTAGGTACTTTTCTTCCCACCAGACTCTGAGCTTCACAAGGCTAGGGATCGTGTATGTCTTACTTTCATAAATCCCCAGTATCTAGCATAAGAATGAGTACTCAATAAATATCTGGTGAATGAGTGAATAATTGAATGCCAATAGACTGCAGTTCTACCAAGGATCATAGAAAGTTTTTCTTGAAACACATAATGGCAACAGTATAGGGACTAATAGCTGAGAGTAGTGTAGGCATTATCAACAAAGTAACTTTGTTGAGTCTTGCATAGTATCCTGAGTACCAGTTTTAGTTCCAGAAATGGATTTCAGTCACCTAGTTGATTTCCTGTGAGGCAGGATAGTATGGGTGATTCATGACATTGTTACTTCCCCAAGTATTTTTGCAATTTATTGGAGAGTAATTTAGCTTTTGGCATTTGTTATTTGCAATCAAGAAGAGATTGTCAAATGCTCAACTTTGTATTCTTGATTTCATGTATTGTTCCTCAGCTGCTGTGCTTATACTATCACTCAGCTCTCCTCAGTGGACACACATTGTATAATAATAGAAATACAGGAATCAGACATTTAAGTGGTAAAGAGAAAATGATGCACATTCTTGGACTTTGACTCTCCATTAGCTCTGTGCATCTACTATATACAAATTATTATATATGGCATGAAGAAACTATGACTGATTAAAGACTACCTACTTGGGGCAATATTAACTGTTTTTAGGAAAAATGTATCAAGAGATTTCACATCTGTGTTGCTTATGAATTTCTACCACTGAAGCTTCAACAATTCTACTGGTTTCAGGTCTAATTTCTAGCCTCAGGGATGTAGATATCTAATATTAGAGAGCCCTGGGGACATGAAAAAATGTATTCCCTTACCCTCAGGGGAATTCCATTATGGTTGTGAAATATTTAGGATATATAGGGATCCTTTTATCATAAACTTCCATTTATTATAATTTTGCTTAATGGCTTAATTTTGATCACTTAAAACTATTGTGACAGATGATAACTCATGTTTATGTTCTTGTTTTGGAAACTCAGGAAGTGATTCAGAAGATTGTGCATTTGTATCTGATATAATATCTGGTAGATTAAAGGCAACACCCAGCTGTTCTGTCCCTGGAGATTAAGAAAAATGATGAGCATAAATATTAGTAATAATATGTATTATCTCATGTGAGAGACAAGTTCAGTAAAATTTTAATACTCAACTTTATGTATTATAAGCAAATGAATATAATTTACAGATCCATGTAAGTAACACATTGGAAATTCCACTAAACTGTAATATACCTTAAATCAGCCATAGTTGAAATTGGATTTAACAGGGAGAAAAACAGTATTTCTCTTCCCAACAACTCCCTGCATTGTCATCATGGCATAGTTGGGTAGTAGTGAGTGCCAGCTGAGGACCCTTCTCTCTTCTGTGTCACCATCTGGCTTCAGTTCCACTTCAGTCAGTTTCTATTGGCTTTTGGATTTATGCTGGAGTTCACAAGCAGAAATGAAGCAAGTTTGCCCATACGTTAGAGATAACCTTCTTTCTCCTCATTTTTGTCTCTCTGAAATTTGTAAAGAGACATTTTGTACTCAGAAGCCTTGGGCCAGTTAATTTAAGCTTTAACAGCAGCAAAGATATGTCACCGTTCCTGCAAAATCCCACATGCTCCTTTGCCAAACTATGATGTCAATATTTTTTCACCTGTGTTTCTACAGTGTGATCAGGATTCTTGTTTACACTACATCAAATGTTAACTGTCCTCTGCAGGTGGATGATTTTTTTTGCCTTGCTTAATTTTAAGTTAGTTATGAGGACCTATTGTTTCGACCTTGAGTTTATGCTATTTTTTAAAACTGATATCATTCTGTATTTACTTTTGGAATCCCAACAGTAAAACATTGTGTGTTGACATTGTTATGAAAGACAAGCTGAGTAAATTCTTATGAAAACCATAATTTCATGTTCCTATTCACTCAGCAAAATCAGGAGTAATACAAAGCTGAGCTCCAAAACAATTTAACATAGAGTACAATTCCTCAGAAGAGGATAAAATAGAAGGTTCATCACTATTAGCTGATGGTGCTAATCAGCTATTCATTATAAATGTACCATTAGAAGTACTGCTGAAACCACTCTACTTAATGGTCAATTGGTTTTTCCATTAGAAACCCATTTTCAGGATCTAATATATCAACATTCCATCTTGTAGAAGATCTAAAATTATGCACACAGCTTTGAAGCCTACAAATAAGACTTGGAAGGAAATGAGTTACTTTTGCTATCTCAGTAAGCTATGATATTGAACAAAATACGCATGTGTAGGTTCCTTTTAATTATTCAACAAATATTTATTGATCATCTTCTATGTGCTGGAACTTACAAACCATACTCTGAAGGAACTACTGTCTGGTTAGTGAAGTGAGCGTGTGAGTGTGTGTGTGTGTGTGTGTGTGTATGTATAACAGAATTTTAGAGCTGGTCTGGACAATATATGATCTAAATTAGGTTCTTCCATTTTTTTAAATAAATTTCTATTTTTTAAAATTTATTTATTTTTGGTTGCATTGGGTCTTCGTTGTTGCGCCCCCACGGACTTTCTCTAGTTGTGGCGAGCGGGGTCTACTCTTTGTTGCGGTGCACGGGCTTCTCATTAAGGTGGCTTCTCTTGTTGTGGAGCACGGGCTCTAGGCACGCGGGCTTCAGTAGTTGTGGCACTTGGGCTTAGTTGCTCCACGACATGTGGGATCTTCCTGGACCAGGGCTCAAACCTGTGTCCCCTGCATTGGCAGGTGGATTCTTAACCACTGCACCACCAGGGAAGCTCAGGTTCTTCCATTTTTTTAATTAAAATGTTAAGGCACCAAAAGGGTACGTGACTTTCCTTGGATGTGGTCAAGTCGGGTATGGCTTCTGGTCTAGCAATCTTTCTAGTACTCACGCAGTCTATACTGAATGAGTATCCAGGGGTTCACATGTATGAATATAGAGAGAATTTCAGGAAATTTAGGCTGTTCATCTATGGGAATCAACAGCATAGGCTGCCTAATTATCATGCTAGAAACAAACATTTTATACAATGACTACAGGCCAATAAGGAAAGAGATGCCTGAGGGAAGAAACTTTGTTGATTGTAGCCACAACCATCAGTCAACAGGCTAACCAGCAAAGAAAAAGTGGTAAGAAAGAACAAAGCCACAGTTCTGCCACAATTTTCCTAAATGTCTCTAGTCCTGCCTCAGAACAAGAAATTCACTGACAGACATGATAAATTTGTGATTACAAGTTCAAGTATATGCTCATTGGAATGTATATTTCCTAGAGTATGTGGTCATTTTCAAAGGTTCTCTTTCAAAACCCTATTAACATGAATTTCATGGAATTTACAATTGATCATATTGAATCCTGCCTGGGGGGAGAAATGTGCTTTCTAGATATTGAAGCATATCTGATGTTCAAAGAACTATTCACTAAAAAATCTCTAACTTCCACATGTTCAAAGCCTTGAAAAAGAATAAGACAATTCATCTGTTTTTCACCTTAATTCAATGAGGTATTTGATTTTCAACTACTGTCTCAGCACTGTATTAAAACCCTGTTACTAGGGAATAAAAGAAAATTACCTGTAATCCCCTTTCCTCAGAAAGCATGTTATTATAATGGATTTCTCACTTTAGTCTGCCTTAGCTGCTGTCTAGAGAGAAGTTGGTGTGCTTTAGAGCATCAGAGCTGCTAAATCACCTCACCAGCAGGCCATGCTCACCTTCTCCAGCTGAAGGAACAGGATTGTTCTTACCACTTGGTTCAAAGAAAAGACAGAAAGCTTGTGGATTAAAGTGACCTGTCATGAATTTCTCGATTTGGGACAGGTAAAGAGGACGCTATTACTGAGGCAAAACTTTGGATGATTATCCTAAAATAGAGCAGCTTTCTTTTAAAGATATTCCTGTATTTAAAACTATTATTCTATCCTGGAAAACATCATATGGATAAGAAAATATGGTGGTTTTGTAACTAAAATAAGATGTCACATCACACCTAAAATAACTTTGTCTTCTTAACATTTATTCTTTTCTAGTTAATAAGATGGGACCACATTATAATAGCTTTGCCCTTTAGGCACCTCCAGCCCTACCCACCTCCTTTTACCCATTATCTATGCTCTTCCAAATGCTAATTAGAAAATAATAGACATTACCACTGACAACAATTATTTATTGAATGTAGTATAGAAGAGGTGGGAACAGACACTTATGTGATACTTAATACATGCCTGATATTTTACAGAAACCCTGCATGGTAGATACTATTAAATGGAGGAAATTGAGGATTTACAAGATAATTTTCCCAAGTTTTCCCCAGGGGTTGTGAAAGAGGGTTATTAGGAAAACAATTCATTGAAAGCCCTGGTGTGGATTAGGTAATAAGGGGCACGAAGAAGTAGAAGTCCCTGTCTTCTAAGACCTTATAACATATGAGGAAAAATATGATATATACAAATGTCACAATGCAAAAAAAGTATGAAATACATAATCAGCATTGGAGAAATTGAGAGGAAGATGAGCTCATGTGTGAATGATAGAGTTTAGAAAGTTTTGAGAACTATTTATGTACCAAAGAAAATAACAGCTAACACTTATTGAAAGCCCACCTCTCTTTGTATTCCTGATGCTGCTTTTAGAGCTTCACATATAGTAAGCCAAAAGAAAACAAACAAAATACAAAGAAAAAAACAAAAACAAGACTATGGGTCAGCTCTCTTTACCCTAATTTTACAATGAGGATTTTAAGATACAATTAGGTTAAGTACATAACTATTATGTGGTGATTGTACAGAAGCAGAGCCACATACTTAACTGAGTATATCATAATTTGAATCCACTCTTCCACTTTCTGTAAGTTAAGGTTTATCATCATTAAACTCTCAGCATATTCTCAAATTCTTTCCAAATGTTCTGTTCATTTTTTCTTTAAATTAATACCTGACTGCCCCTGGAGAACACTTCTTTCCATGCAGGCTACTTTAGAAGCTTGTTTGTTTGTTTTAAATCCTACAGTGCATTAATTCAGGTCTTTGTTTGTGAGGTAAGTGTCCTCATTCCTCCCAATGGCTTTGTCCACTCATTGTCTGACCTGTGCAATTGGAAAGATAGAGTTTCAGTTAATAGAGATGGGGGATATTTTGAATGAAACACTTTGCATGAAAAAAAACTCACAAATTTAATCAAGATGTATTTCCTTTGAGTTGTTAATTAGCTATCTTAGCTGAATAGACAGCTGGATATATAGATGTGAGTGCCAGGGTGAGGGAAAGAGTCTGTGAGTGTGCTCAGGTACAGTATCCTTGAAGTTGTCTATCTATAATCTTTGTATGCACCTCTTCTGCATTCACTCTTCAGCCCTTCAAACTCTGCTTCCTTTTCTCAATACTTTCTGAAATTTCTCTCTCAAATTTCAACAATATCTCCCTAACAACTTTCTCAATATACTGCATTTAATCTTCATTTTATTCAGTTTTCTGCTGAATTACATGCTTACATGCTTTTCATCATCTTTCTCTCTTTCTTTGGATCTGATAGAAAATATCCATCTGCCGTTCCTCTTAGGATTCACAATCACTTTCTTCAGATCCTGTTTTTCTGCTAAAGTGTTAAGTGCTGATCAAGGAATTCTGTTTCCCTTGTCTTCTTGTTCCCATGATCATAGTCTTTAACTTCAGGAGCCAGGCAGCAAACAAAAATGAGTGAAATAAACCTCATAGAGAAAAACATAAAGTAGAGGGCACTGGGACAAACTGCAAGGCACACAACTTATCTAAAAGAAACCAAATGCCAAGTTTTTAAACACTAAGCAAATATAGTGAAATTTATCCATGGATCACCGGGGCATGAGGTAGATGACTGTGAGTCAGTATTTTCCACTAGCTCTCTCTCCCTTAACCCAAATTAAGCAATCACCTATATGCAGCTAATTTGAAGATAAATATCACTAGCTCAGACCTTTCTCACATTATCCAGGAGCCAATGAACTATAAACTGGAGAAAATGTGAATATTTCCTTTTATCGCAAAGACACTGTACTTTCAGAGCCATTTCCAACTATCAAATTAAATCTATACCATTGATATCCTAGGAGCACTAACTCAGCACATTAAAATCTTGAATATATTACCTTTCTTGACTGAGTACTTTTTCTTCTAATGTCTCCTACCTCGGTAGTAATTTTCCCAGGATAGAAACGCTGGAATCAACTTTAAATCCTGCTCTTCCTGTACTTTTCCTTTATTAATAGTTAACTGTCTTTTGAACTAAGTATGTGATTATTCCAGAGAGGCCTTCCTCGGTAAATTAGAAATTGGATAAATAAGATTGGCTTCTGAGACACATGTTGGACCAAATCAGAGAGAGGCACAGTTATCCTAAAGAGACAGAACAGCTCCCAGATCTGGAAGACTTCCTAGTAACGTACTATCATTTTTGTGCCATTTGAATGACATCCAATTGAGGAAGTCTTAACTGGGCTGTTTTGTATGTTGCCAGAGGAGCACCATGAAGATATGGGCAGTTCATTATGATTGAGTCTGCTGCTTTATTTGATAGAGTTCTGAAGGAAATTTATTAAATCATCCCCTTCTATTAAGGTAGTTGCTTTGTGAACTTGGAAATGTGAGGTTCTTGAACCTTCAAGTCATAAGGCTAGACCAGAGTTAATATCAAATAAATGGTACACTATGAAATCACTTCAGAAATTGGCACACACACATTCCTTTGATTGCTAAGATTTTTAAGCTTGTCTACTTTTCCAGCTTCTACAGATCCTACCTCTTTCTTCACTCCTTTATATCCTTTTTCATTCTCACTGTCACACGTCAGCCCTGACCTGACCATTTCTACCCTAGACCTTCTAGTAATCTTTCTGCTTTTCAGTCTTTAACTTATCCTCTTCTGCCACACAGAGTTTTTAAAACAATAGATAATATCATCACTTGTATCTTTCCAGATCAAGAGGTTTTCTTTTTCTTTTTTTTTTTTTTGGCTGCGCTGTGAGGCATGCAGGATCTTTGTTCCCCGAATCCATGATCCCTACAGTGGAAACACTGAGTCTTAACTACTGGATGGCCAGGGAAGTACTTTTTTTTTTTTTTTTTTGATCAGTAGGTTTTCAAACAGCCTTGACCCAGGGCAGAAGAGAGGGGTAGGTAGGTATTAAACAGTAGTGATCCATACTGAGAGCAAGACCACCATTCCCCCCTAGAGGAGCCCACTGCCCAGAAGGCCATTAGGTTTCCTATTCTCCCAAGGCAGAGAACTACACTTTAGGTATAATCTCTGTTTAGGACAAATGAGTTTCTTTTTCCCTTTGAGCCAGAAAGACATGTAGCTCAGGTTGAGATGAACTTGAAATATTTGCTTTGTTTTCAGTGATGTTCATTTTCTTAAGAGCAGCTTTCAAGGGTACTTATTTCAAGGAATACTACCTTGATCAAGTCTATAATATTAAAATCATATATTTGTTCCGTAGGGCAAAGTAGGCATTATGCGTCTTAGGCTTTAATAATTATGTAAAGGCACTAATTTAAATCAGATAAAAACTACCAAATGAGTTTATGGTATATTCTGCAAAATAAATTCCTTTTTATAGCCTTATGCACAGAAAGATGAGCATTTTGCAATGCAGTAAGCTCTGACGGTGCATGTGATATCACCATGAAAGGGAACAGCGAAAGAATATAAGATGGTACATTTTAGTAAAGTTAGAGTTTGCCAAATTTGACACACTGAGATTTTTAAAGAACTAAGGTGAAAGACTAAGTTTGAGTGCTCAGTTAGAATCACAAATATTATTATTATTAATAAAAGTACAAAATGTGACCTCAACAAAATTTATTATGCACTGTACAAAATTTACTTTGTAAAGTATGTCATTTTATTCAATGTTGTTTACTCTCTCCTATGTACATCCCCCAAAGGCAAAATTGAATGATGACTATATTCTCTGCGGTCAGAACGTGCAAAGTAAACAATACTATCACTATAGAAGCTAGGCCAGGGAGGTGTATGGGGGTACAGCTATAGATTAAATAAACAGATAACATTGCTCCTTTTATTTCTCTAAAGATTAGAATGGAACCATGCAAATTAAACTTTATAAGAATTAATGATACAGTCATAGTAGCTAAAATGTTATCTCCCACCAAACTGAAAGCCTAAGAACCTCTGAATTGGGTTTTGATTGTCCTGATGTCAAAGACAGATCTTTCTTTGAGACAGCTAAGTATACAGCATAAAACAGCTGTTCTGGCTATCTTAGTACAACCCTGAGCCAGCATGATGAAGGGGCTAAGAAATTGCTGTGATGTATGATAGTGCCTGCATCGAAAGCAAATTTGTCTGCAACCTCCCGGGCTCACTGAATATTAAGATAAGGCAACTGGGATTGGCACTTATTCCCCTCAGTTTCAGAGCTAGGACATGTGGAAATGATTGTAGGCCTAGACTATCACATTCCTTCTAAAAAAATGTTGGCAAGTCCTCAGAAACTGTGGCCAGTTATTATTATCATTCTCCTGAACTTCATTTGGGGAAAAAATAAGGTCTAATAGAAAAGAAAGAGAATTCTGGCACCTTTGTGAATCCAAAAAAAGTTTTATTGAAAATACAACCTTGGAAAAAGGATATGGGGGAAAAAAATCAATAGAATTTGATGACTGCCTTTTGGACCTTAAAAAGATTGATCTAAAAGTTAATTTCTGCCTTATTAGGCTAAGCCATGGACCTGAAAAACCAAAAAATATGGGTTAAATTCAATTGAATCAATTCAGTTCTCCTTTCCTCGTGGCAGGAAATGGTGCAATTTAAATTTACAGTATTAAAAGAAAGATACAAGTTCTGACTTCTAAATGCCAACATAATGATGAACAAAAATCCTATTCACTATAACCCAGAACCTATTCTCTAGTGTTTTGGGGTTCTACATAAGAATGGAAATCTCCCTTTGAAAATGAGATGTTTTAGATGCTAAAGAAGGTCAAGAAATTCTAGCGCAAATTTTTTAAGGTATGACTGTGAATGGCAGTGTCAAGAAGAAAGTTTATTTAGAAAAACACTTCTGATAAACTTCAACAAAAGTAAATGAGTTTTACTTTGGCCTCAATACAAAGGAACATTTAGACATAAATATAGTTGCCGTATGTAAATGTATTGGAAATGAGCATGGCATTCAAGCCTATGGTATTTCAGTACCAGTCTCAACAATTTTATAGCTAGGTCACTTAATCTTATTGAACACTAGTTCTCTTATCTATAAAATAAAGATAATGACACCCAAAACAAATGGTTATGTGAAAAAATAAAATAATGTATATAAGTGACCCAGCATGATGCCTGTAAAATATCTACTCTACTGAAATACAACATTTCATATACTAAATATTTAGAGAAATAGAAAACAAAGTCAGACACTCTTATAGTCTGAGTTCTAGGCTCATTTAAAAATATTTTGAAGTCAGAATCTATATTTAAATGAAGAATATTTATTATTCTATTTCCAGTGCCTGAGACAGTATTGAATGGTTAAATAAAAAGTTATTAATTTTATTTTTAAAGTCACGAGTCTAAATAATGGGTTTTGATCTGATTTGATTGTTTTAAAATCAGTTTTAGAAGTTTGCTTTTGTTTTTCCCACATTAGATAATATTTCCTGCTTAAATGCTAGATGGAGTTCATAAATCACTTGCTAATACAATAGCATCCTCCCCATAAGTATAGCGTCCTGTGGCCAGTTGGGGTGAATGCCAGATGCTGTATGAAATAGAGGTATGCTTTTACAAGCTCTTCTCCTAATATGACATCCTGCAGAAAGAATCAACTTTCTCCAGGAGCATACTTCAGACAATGCTTATGTGACTTCTCAGTGCATTAATGACAGCAGGTAAATCGTTGGGTTTCATCTAACAGACGAATTGATTTAAGGATGCAAAGAAAGTACTCACTAAACAATGTGCTATCCAGCTGGAGCATAATGAACACACTTGTAGCCAAGCAAGTGGGTCTAAATGCTTAATTAACTTTTTCTCACCTTCCAAAAAATGAGGACACCAAAAGTATAATCAATCAAATCTGTTTAGTGTGAATCTAGAGCCAGATCCTCTGTATCTACCAAAGGTTAGTCTTGACTAGGCTTAGTTAAATAACTGAAGATTTGCTTGTTTATTTGTTAATAATCTTTTATTCCCACAGGAAGATATACAGAAACCTAGGAAAGGGTTGGCTCACCCAATTGGGCATTCATTCTGCTCAGGCTCCATTCAGTAAAAGGATGTTACTTACCTCATTTTCCTATTTCAGACCCTAGATTTTAATGTTGAAAAATAGACAGGCATATATTTTAAAGAGCAAGATGGGAAATAATCATAGACAAAAAAGAAATTTGCACAGAGGCAAAGCCTCTCAGTCAGTCTTCTGATGAAAAGAGATTCTTTTTCCAACTTAAGCCAAATCAAGAATTATACACTTGTAACAGCACAAAATTAAGGAAATCTTGACTAGCTGCATGCACATTTATGTAGAAGAAAAAAGCCAATGGTAAGTGATGTTTCTCTTACTCTGTCTCTACTCTGCCTTATAAATTTTCTTCACGTAAATGAGACAATGACCACCTGACACTGACTAAGAAGCTGATGAGCAGGAGAGGTGACACCAAATATGTCCTGTCTATTTAATTTGCAATATACTGGCTCAATTAATGGACTCTGGAGCAAGATTTTGTGGGGTCAAATCCAGTGTCTTCTATTTGTTACCTGTGTGACCTTGGCAACTTATTCAACTGCTCTTTGCCTCAGTGTCTTCATTTATTAAGTGGATATAATCATAATACTTTCTTCATAGAGTTGTCATTAGAATCAGCATTTGTAAAGCACTTAACAACAGTATTTGGCATATAAGTAAGTACTAAGTATAGTAAGTATAAGTATTATCAACCTATCTATCATTAGCATTATCATCATTATTTATAAATAATATGTTAACATAACTAAAATGGCAGAGACATGATCATAATTTGTTGAGCCTATTAGAAAGGTCTCTAGGACTCCTAGATGTTTTGTGTTTTTTTTTAATTTTAGTTTTCTATTTTGATGGAAACGTGATATTTACACTGCTATAGTACACATATGACTCCACCATATTTTCAGCATAAAATATTCTGTTGGTTACAGTGGAGGATATAAAGATGACTAACATACAAAGAAGCTTATAATCTATTGGAGTGGATTCAGACATGCACAGAAAAAATATTATGACACGAACAAGGAGTAGAGTGTGAAGAAGTGTCAATGGGTGACAGAATTAGACAAATTTTAGGTTTCAAAATGAAGATAGGTTTTAAAATGGGTAATGCTAATTTTAAATCCTATCACAGCAGTTTGGTTAATTTGAGAGAATATTTATCCAGTTTGTAAGATGGGAGAACAAGCCAGTCATAGGACTGCCGCAAAGTTTTGAAACTTGTTAGATTAGCACTTCTGAGTTCTATAGTTTTATCCTAGTATAATGGCGGGCTACTTTAGAATGTAAGCAATTCTCATTTGAGGTATGTAGAAGAGTATGTATGAAGTGCTACAAAAAATTTGCAGGAAAGTTTAGAAATCAAAGATTAACTTGCACCCGAGTCATTAATAATAATTTACAACAGCATTACCATCAATATCCATGGGCACTGTAATCATTATTTTGTTTGTCTCTTAAAGTGTCATCAGAAGAAGTTATATTTGATATGTTCCTTCACTGTCCTATCACTTCTTGGACTAATTTTCCATTTCCTCAATTAGGGCAGATTTTCTTTCCCTAAAATGGCCCAACGTATGTTACCCTGAGATACCCAGGATGTTTATTAAGTTCTCAACCAACTTTACATTTTGATAACTTCAGTGGTACTAATGGTTAAGCAAACTGTAAATAAGTATTGACTCATCAAAAACACATCTTTGGATGAGTTTAGGACCAGAATCAAGAGTAAGGGTGTTAGGCACATTTGACAGCAACCAAGAATGTTTTAATGACTTGGGAAATTAAATATAAATCAGAGTTAACATTCATCGTATTGAAGCCTGGATGTGGGAATATTACTGTTATGCTTTCTCAAAACATTTATTTTTGCTTCCATCACATGGGCCCCTGAAGTTATTAAAGTTTAAGGTTGCATGGATCTATTATCTATTGCAGCAATGAAGAGATTTTTGAAAGCAGAAGGTCACTTTTACTTTAGAATGAAAAAAGATCTTGATACTCAAAGTATCTAATTCTAAAACACTGAAATTAAGGAAACTAGGTTAATACCAAGTAAATGTTTGAGTCAGGCATGACAGGAGTCTAATCTATTTCCCCATTCTGAGTGAAGATACCTATTTGACCATAGCCAAGAGAAAATGTGTTCCAGGTGTTGACGATTTGTGACAGTCTCTTCATTGTGTTCTTTGGTGGGAATAGAGCCAACTAAAGTTAAGGGAGGAAAGGAAGAGGAATAAGAAATACATGTATGTATGTATGTGTGTGTGCACACGCTTGTATATGTCTGTTGCCTCACAAAGTGCTACCTCCACAGTAAGAGTAATCAGAAGCAGCTGCTTATAAAGTTAATAGTTAATACAGGGGGATCTTTTTCATCTCATATCTCTTTTAACTTAAACATTTATTGGTCACTGCCAAATATTTGTTTTCAATAGAGGTGGAGTCTTCAGAACTGATAGAAGACATGTATAATCTCTGTCCCTTAAGATAATCTTTATAAAATGGCCTGTGTCTCCCCTAAATTCCAGCACTAAATGATCACACCTGAAGAGCAGGTATGTTCTAAAATAAAGTGTCAGTAGCAGTGTTTGATTGTATCCATGTGTACGTCTTTCTCTTATTTTTATTGCCTATTTTAATACTGATAACCACTTCCTTGGTGTTAAGAACATCTTCCTGATACTCTGATACTAAGGCATCCTTTCTTTAGAGCTTCTAATCTAAATGTCTTCAGATACATCTACAAGTTTTTCTTTCTTCTTCTCTCAAATGTATGTGTACAAAGAAGGCATGCAGGTAATGTCTTATTATCCAAGCTAATGGAAAGGAGGAGCAGAGTAAATGATTTAGAAGAGGAAATAATCCTTCTGATAAACCTGTTAAGGGCATTATGAGAGTCTTTAATTTAGAGAAATAACAAAATGAGTA
Source organism: Orcinus orca (assembly GCF_937001465.1). Classification (NCBI taxonomy): domain Eukaryota; kingdom Metazoa; phylum Chordata; class Mammalia; order Artiodactyla; family Delphinidae; genus Orcinus; species Orcinus orca. The sequence goes on from NC_064559.1 coordinate 140,577,157, forward strand.
AGTAGCTGGAAGGTATTCTTAGGGGAGAGTCTGAGAAACAAGATGAATTCTTAAAAGCATTCCTTTCCCCATGTTAATACTTACATTCTAAAAGGCCCTTCCCATTTATTTATTTACAGAAGTGATACCTATCTAGAGGGGGCTTTAGGATTAGGAGAGATTCTTTTTTCTTTTTCTTTTTTTTACTAGAGGAAGAGAGAAGTTTCATGGTAGTGGGCACTCATTGCAGCTCAGTCAGTAAAGGCTAACAATAATCAGAGGTTGCAAACCATGCCAGTTTAAGGATATGATCTTTATAGTTAAACAGAACTAAGATTGAATTAATGGCTCTGCCACATGATATCTGTGTATCCTCAACATTACTGATGATAAGGGACTTGCTTTCTTCATATGTAAAAATCAGAAAAGAAACCTCCATCATTAAATGGTTTTGAGTTAATCTAAATGAGTTAATATGTTTACAGAGACTAATTTAGCAACTGGCATATGCTGCTTCTACTGTGGGATATGAAGCTGTACCCATGACTGTTTTTCTTTTGCACTGATTGTTGCCCAGGGTACAGTCCACTTAGTTGGTAACTTAAAACACTGTCCTGCCAGATCCCAGGGCCAAGAAACTAAACCTTTTTCCCATGCCTTAGCTATAGTCCTTGTATTAGCTCCCTATAGCTGTGTAACAAATTATCCCAAAACCCAGCAGCTTAACATAATAAACATTTATTATCTCACAAAGATCCTTTGGGTCAGGAGTTCAGGAATATACAAATAGTGTGGATCTGACTCGGTCTGTCATGAAGTTGCAGTCAAGACGCCAGCTGGAAATGCAGTCATCGGAAGGTTTGACTTATCTGCAGGATCTGCTTCCAAACTCACCAGGTGACTATTGGCCATTGGTGACTATTGGCCATTGGCCTCAGTTCTTACCATGTGGGTCTTGCATAAGACTGCTCATCATATGGCAGCGTGCTTTCCCCAAAGGAACTAATTGAAGAGAGACAAAGTCTGTTTTTATAACCTAATGTCAGATGTGAAACGCCATCACTTCTGCCATATTTTATTGAGTGCACAGATTAACCCTGGCGTGATGTGGGAGGGAAGTATGCAACAGTGTAGTTCAGGGGTCAGAGAACATCAGAGACCTTCTGAAGCTTGTCTTCCTCCAAATGGACTGAACACCAGCCAGCTGATGCCACCTCATGCCTGACTGCAAGTTAAAGCCACTGTGTGGTATTTCTTGCTGAGAATTCTCTAACTTACTTCAAAAAAATATAAAATACCAGTTAAATGCATCTGTAGCATATAATTTTGTTTTATTCTGCTGGCCAGTCCTATATCCAGGTAAAATTTTCAACTGAGGCCAATTGAGTTTATTATAAACTCATCCATAGGTCACAATAATAGTATTCAGATTAAAAAAAATAACTCTACAGCATCGATTTTTAATGTCCCAGTTGCCTGCCCAATATATAAGACTTAAGTCAATCACAGAGCAAGCAGACAAGCTCTGCTTTGTGTCACTCCAGAAAGGAAGTGAAGAAAGTTTTAGGAAATTAGGAAAGGAAAGAGAAATGGGACAACAAAGACCCACCAGCACAGATACTACAAGAAAGTCCCAGACAGATCCAGTCAAAGGACAGGAGGAATCTGATCGTTTAAGATTGCCAAGTGTTGATTACATAAAACATATTTAATATTCCAACTAACAAATTCTTGTTATAGAAACTGTTTCTACTAGGTTTCATTTTAGGGGTTTGTTGCATTTGTCTCAATACTTGGGAATTTAAATCTCCAACCAAATTTCATTTAAGCCAGCCTTAACTAGGACAAGTCAATAACTCTTCTCTGATTCATAATGTTTTTCGGATTTTAGAAACAGGACAAGGAATAAAAAAAAGATTCCACAAAAATGAGAATCTTATATTCACGTAAAAATGGTTTTTGACTAAGGTCACATAAGATATTTTGGAACCATAACAAAACCACACACAGTATATTCCAATTGCTATGTTGTTTTGTAGTTAGTCCTTTTCTTAAATGAAAAGTTAACAAAAACAAAAATGCGAAGTTCAAATATCATAGAACTCTGCACTCAATTTTGCAATAAAATATCACATAATCTGCTATGTAATTACTACTCTGTCATTACATTTTCATAGCTTTTTAAAGTATAGTTGACAGATTTGATTCCTGGATAAAAGCAGATAAAACATCCTCAAACAGGAGCTTTTCATTATTCTGTAAGCAGGTACTTCATTTTATCATGTGTCTTAGAAATAGATCAGGTCATTCTGCTTTTTTGATGTCACCTGTGGGAGGTTATGCTAAAAAATCGGCTAATTGTGGATTAGCAAATTTCTCTGTCTCTCATTGAACAAGACAACACCTGTTATCTAGGGAAAAGACTTATTACTAAGAATCCATAAAAATTATCTCTCCTTGCTTTCCCTTGCTTCAGAGTTAATTATGTGCCTTTGATTACTTTGCATTATGTTTTTCAACTTTGGTCAATGGACGTTACTCAAACAACAGGTTGAACTAGTCTGCACATAAATGACAAGGCCATAGATTTCTTCTCAGAGGATACGGTAGCATCAGTACACAAGGCCCTATTTATTCACTTAAGCAAACTCAGGCTTATAACTATAGAGGTGACAACCGCCACACAATTAGAAAAACTAGTTCTCCCTAGCTGGTGTTTAAGGAACAGCTGCAAGGAACTCTACTGTAAGCAAAGGACAGAAACTGATGGAGGTGAATAGAGAGTGGACTCTCCTCTGCAGCATGTGCTCAGCAGGCTGACAGGCACTGCTACTGGAGAGCAGCCGCGGGCGTAGGGAAAAAGCTGGTACAGAGGATCATATTCACATCTGAGTTCATTGCTAATGAGCAAAGCATGCTACTTTGCCCAATAATTGCATTATTATCTAAGTATTATATTTAGAAAAGAATTCAGAGTTTCTTTTTATAGATATATGTTATTTGCTCCAAGTTCATATTGAGAAATGGAGATTAACAGGCGAGAGGGAAGAGAGCATTATATGGTGTCATCAAAAAGAAACTTTGTACTAAACCAGAGCATTTGGGAAAGATATGATCATTAGCATTTTTATGAGCTTTTAGTTTCCATTTTTTCTGACACTGATAAGAGATCTGTCTTCTCTTAAACGTAATGATTTGTATATTTGCTCTCATTTGCAAGTTCAGAGTCTGAAGGAAGACAAATCCAAGTACTGTCTAATACTGAAATTTCCTTAGGCTGCTCTGACAAAAACAAAAAGGCATTCATCCTCAAATTAGTGACTTCATGCAAAAGGATAGAGCAGAAAAGTTGAACTATTTTTGGCTCAAGAATTCTTTCACCCTGTAGTAAACCCTCTGCTGCTGTAACACATGTAGACAGGAGGGGTAGTTGAGAGGGCGGCAAGGAGTACCCATGTTACAGATGTTGGTCCCTAAGAGGAAGACATTATGTACCTATGCATCACTATTTGCCTAAAATACATAATTTTTGTCCAAAGTGTTTCTAAATATTCTAAATATGGCAGAGTAAGGCATTTATTATTTGGCCACTATGAACATTTTGCCTGTCATCACATGAATTAGATCTCAAGAACTCTACAAGCTTCCTATGTTTCACTTTTTCTTTAATTGGGAGTTAGCATAAGGGGGTGCTTAACAACATGGGTTCTGGACTCAGATTCTCCCATCTTTTGAATCCTAGCTCCACTCCCTAGCAGCTTGGACAATTTGATCATTCTATGCCTCAATTTCTTCATCCAGAAAATAGGGTTAAAATCATGGGGCTTTGGGACGATTAAATGAGAAAATATATGCAAAGCAATTAGAAGAGTACCTGGCATGTAGTTGGCATTGTATTAGTGATTTCATTTATGATTATTGCTTTGTCTCAGGAAAATACTATTTTACAGTTTTAATGTAGAAAAACTGCAAGAAAATTAAAGTTAGAGGTAGGAAATTTAATAAAATAAAGAAAAAACATATCAGTATTTGATGATTTGCCTTTAGATTCCCAATTGCTTCGTGCATTGACCTCTCTTGCATTTGAGGAGTGAAAGCCATTAAGGGAGCCCTACTGAGTGCCTGTTGACATGTGTGCATTCACATTCTGATAATAAACAAGAGTTCGGTTTTGAAACATGAAACAAGTCATTATGAGACATTGTGTTTCAGGAACTCAAAGGTTAAACTACTGAGGCCCTGACCCTGAGATTCAAGAGACTGTCCCTAAACTACCCCTTACAGAACCTTGCCTCCAACTAGATACCTTTAACAAGTCCACAGTTTTGGCTGGAAATAGTTAAAATCAGCAGTACATGGTATTTCCTAAGTGATATTGACCCCAATGTCCCTTTAGTTCTCTCTGAAAAAGTAAAACTAAATTTCTATGGTTCTTTGATCAATGCAAGGTTATAAAACAGATCAAAGCTAATATGTCTGCAACAGATATCATTTTGTCTGTTTCTTGCTTGATGTTCAAAAGGGTTGCCAAGAGATTTGCTGCAAAGAAAGCATTGAGGAATGAATTTAAGGAGAAAATATTTCCTTCTTTCTATGTTTATAAATTCTCATTTCTTTTTCCATATCCTCACAATCTGAGATGTTTTAATTGAGGACTTTAAAGAAACATAGGGACGGATGTGTTCCTCTTTCCCAGACTAAGTGCCAATGCATGTTGATGCATAATATTTGGGTATCGTTGTGATTTCACTGAACACTTCCAAAGGACACCCACGTACAGATGTTGATTTACTTTCACACACACCCTTTCTCTTCATGAATTTATTTTTCTTGTTTTGAGAGGGTTAGGATGAGGAGAAGAGAGAGACATGAGGTGAAGTCTTTTTCCCTTTTCTGTTTCTTGTTCCCTGAGCATTCACTAGGGATGAGTTGACATGCAACAGTCCCTGAGGACAAGGCTCCCACATCATCTCCAATTTGGTCACCCCTTGGGGGCTGTCCTCTGGGGGATAATGGTCATGAGAAATAATGGAGGAGGAATGTAGTAGACAGAGAAATAACAATTCTCAGAGGACTGTAAGAGTCAGGAGTCTCTTGTCAAATTCTGGGTGTTGCCTGAATCTAAAATGGCATGTATTTACCTATCTTTGTTTTCAGCTGTAAGCTTGAGACGCCACTTCCCAGAAAACAAGAACATTTCTTTACCTCACCGCATTAAAGTAATTTAAAAAGTGTTAATAATAGCATCACAGCCATCCTCCAGGTTGGGCTACAGCGATCTCTGTATCCTGGCATTCACATTTATGCAGACCCCTCCCATGCCAGATAAGGCTGACTTGTGAAACCAAAAGGAGAGTGCAGAAATGATGGAGCGGGACTTTGAAGGCCAGGTCATAAAAGACATTGTGGCTTCCATCTCTGTACCCTTTGATTACTCTGGGGGAAGTCACTGACATGCCATGAGGACACTTGAGCAGCCCTGCAGAAAGACACACGTCGGGAGGAACTGAACTGAGCCTCCCACCAATAGCCAGTGAGGAACTGAGGCTTCCTGCCAAAGCTCTGTCACTGGGCCGTCTTTGAAGCAGATTTTCCAGTCTCAGCAAAGTTGTCAAGTGACTGCAGTGTTCTCCAACATCTTGACTGCAACCTCATGAGAGACCGCCAAGCCAGAATCACAGAGATAAATAAAAGATTCCTGACCCACAGAGATTTTGAGAAAACAAATTTGTACTGTTTAAAGCTACTAGGTTTTGAGGTGATTTGTTATGCAGCAATAGATAACTGAACAAGGAGGGAAGTCTATATGTTAGAACACAAACTGAAAAAAGCATGAAACAAAATAACACCTTCAGTGTAATTTCACCGCCATAAACTACTTGCACATACAAAAAAGAGAGAAAAATATCACCAAAATGTTAATACTTATAATTTGCTGTTGGGACTATTGGGTAAATCATAATCCTTTTTATATTTATAATGTACAAAGTATCAGTTTTATTGAAAATAACTTTTAAAATATTTTAAAAGTATTTATCTTATTATGGAAAAGATTGAACCTACTCCCATTAGCTTGATAATATGTTGAGGTAATAATATTCTGGTAACAGTTTTAAAATATGAAATATGGAACTCTGTTTCTGGCATCAGGTCAATTTATACCGAGTTTTTTTTCATGTACCTTTTTGCCTCTAGCTAGATCTGTTTGCAATGTTCATCTAGCTTCAATGATGAGCTTAATTATAGAAGAAAATGCCTTGCATTCTGATGCTGTGTGTGAGGATTAGGCTGCAGTAACTCTGAGCCATCCTGCCTAGATGCCATGATATTATATATCTTATCAGAAAGATGATAATTAAAGTGATGTGAGTGCAAATGTAAATTAAAATTCTTGGCCACTTTTTAAACTATCTGCTGTATTACATTATAGAGGCAGTGAATTACATGATCATTAAAAGATCAAGTCTGTCTCCAACATTTACTACCTGCATAACCTTGGATAAGTTTCTTGCTTATTTTGCACTTCTTTAACCTCATACCACGTCGCAAAGGATTACTATTGCTATTACTATAACCTGGCCTGGTCTTCAGGAAGTGTGATCTATTTTCCTTTGCTTAAAGTTTTTGATGTTCAAAGTCAGAAAGCAGGATCTACAAGACAAATGTTTGAGACACCATAAGATATCACACTATAAATAGGGGGTGAGAAATAAGGGAGTGTGTATGAATATTTTGTTTAGGCTTTGCAATCTCATAGTCCAGAACTCAAGTTCGCACTGTACTGATTATTAATTGTGTGGCATTGGAGAGTGCCATAAGCTCTCTGAGTCTTATTTGTTTCATCAGCAATAAGAATACATGGACTACCTCATAGGGCTGTTTTAAGAATTGAATAAGATAACAAAGGTGAAAGGAGCATAGTTCCCTGTATATAACTAGTACAAAACACATGCTAGTTTCCCCCTTTTTTCCCCCCTTCTCTTCATTCTCTGTGTATTGGATGGGAGTCAGGGGGAAAAGAGAAAATTAGCAGGAATGAAAATGAGAAGATGAGTTAATGTGAAAAAAATTGTCAATACATCACTGAGTTATTATTCTATTTTGTTAACCCAAAAAGGAGCATAATAATAATAACAAACTTATTAGACCTTACCTCATTAATCTCACCATGGCATATTAAACTGCCTGGTAGAAATGTCACACCTACTATTCACAAAAGCAATTATTACTGCATATAATTTGGATGTATTCTGAAAATTCCCTGCTAGAAATTCCTTGTTAGAAAGAGTTCACCATGCTGTAACACTCACAAAGCAGATAATGGTAAGTCATAAGATGTCAAATCTATCCCTGTCATGAAGAAACAGGAATATCTTTATAAGGTTAATTTTGGGTCTCTATAACTCTGTCAAAATAGTGGCACGTGGACATTTCGCATCCTTAGGATCTCAGGAATTGCTGAATAGCACAGAAATCCAACATATTGCATAGGCTTCCATGACACAGTTTTAGGTGTCCAGTATTGAATTTTAAGCAAGCTGAGAATTTCTGATCTTGATGTACAAGACAGTTTGTCTACCAAGTATAGTGATTTCCTGAAAGCTTAATGTTTCCTTTTCATTTTACTAATGTTACTGTTGGTTGTTTAGAATATTTAATTAATGATTTTTAAAAAGCTGCTTATGCCCTGGGGCTTTAAAAACGAAATAGTTTTTTAAAAATCCAAACAAAAAATTAATTAATTAAAATAGTTGTTGCAAGTCATTATCCTAACTATAAACTGGGAATATTTTAACACGCAAAGAAGTCAGCAATAAAACAGTTTCCTGAATTGTACTAGGCCTATGAGACTTCTCAAAGTCCCTCTGTCCCTTGCCTAAGGCATGCTTTCATAACATGACTTGCTGCATGGTTTTAATGAAAATTATAGCAATCACTCTTTTGGGAAGAAAAAAACAAAAGGAAGGAAAGGACAGAAGGAAAAGAGAGAGGAAGCGAAGAATGAAATAAGACACAGAGAAAAAACTAGTTATAGTCTTACTTTGCCAATTTCGACTTTTTAAAATTTGTGTAATTTCAAGAACATAAAGAAAGAAAACTCACAGATAAGGAAAGAACATAGTCATAGATGTGAGCTGTCCCTTTTTTTCCTACCCACCTTCTCTTTAATCCAGCATCTTTCTTTTTAGTGTGTAGTTATCTTAGTTGAAGGAGAAGAATAATAATACTTATTTAAGGATATATTAAGTACTTATTTTTTTCTCAAATCCTTTCACTCAGTATATACAAGACTGCATACTGGGTTTTATTACCCCATGTTACAGCTGAAGAAGCCGGAGGAAATGAACCTGGGACTTGCACAGTATTGCTTAGGACTTGAAGCCATCTTGTCTGATTTAAATTCTTGGTCTTTTCACTGTGTATGCTAGTCAACCAGCTGCTTGGACCTCGGTCATTTAGTCTACTCCTTTTCAACATTGCTATTAAGGGGTCAGCTTTAGTGTTCTATGTTTGTTTTACAGGTTTCCCTCTCTACCCCTGTGCTGATGTCACACTGCCTTATTTGCTATAAGGCTTACAAGTTTCAGATAAATTTGTTTTATTTTTTGAAGTTAAATTTTAAATGAATGATTTAATTTATTTAATGGGTACAAGTCCACTAAGGTTTTCTATATTTTCTTGATTCGGTATAGTAATTTATAATGTTATAGAAATTTTCATTTCACCTGACTCATCAAATGAGTTGCCAAAAGCTGTGCACAGTATTTCTCCCTTTTTGAAATTGTTTCCTTTGTCTTGGTTGGTCCACTTTTCATTTCTAATATTGCTTACTTTTGCTCTCTATCTCTTTTTAATCAGTCTTGCAAAGATTTGTACATTTTTTTAGTTGTTCAAAGAATCACATATTGGAGTCTGTATAATGTAACTTTTTTCTATTTCATTATTTCTTTCCTTCTACATTCTTTTGACTTCTTGTTTTTTCTTTTTTGAGTTTTTTAAGTTGAATGCTTAGCTCACTATTGTTAGCCTATACTTATAAGCATTTTAGACTGCAAATTTCCAACAAATTACTGCATTAGCTTTACACAGCATGTTTAACTAATATATTTCTTACTGTCATCTATGTCTGTTTCTTATAAATAGAATCTAAATGATTCTTTCTCTTTTGTCCAATCATATATTCTCTACCTCCAATTGAGTATTTAGTCCTTTTATTTTTATTGTATTGTAATAATTGACATCTTGTGTTTAAATCTATTACCTTGGGTTTTTTTCCCTCCTTGTTCCATTTATTCTTTATTCATCCATCCCTGCTTTCTGTGGAATTAATTGGGAATTTTTTAGGATTTCATTTTATTTCCTCTATTGTTTTAGGGTTTTTTTGGTTAAAATTCTTTGCAGTTTTAATAGCTACTTATGATTAAAATGTTCATTCTTATTTTAGCATAGTCTACCTTAAATAAGACATACTACTTCCTGAGCAAGATAAGAATCTTACATAATTCCATTTCTATAGAGATACATCTACCCCATCAAAATGTTAGCAACTTAAAACAAGAATGACATTGATTTTCCATATCCTGTTCGTCAGTAACTTGGAGTACTCAACTGGGCAGTTCCTCTATTCACTGTGATATTGGTTTGGCCATTCAAATGGCTGAATTCAGCTTTGAGTGCCTCTCATTCCTCAGGCTATGTCTCAACATAACCTCTAATCATTCAGTAGTCTAATCATATGTCATTGTAATATTGAGTAGGACTCCATGAAGAAGCATTCTAAGAGGACAAGGCCCTATGCACCAGCTCCAATAAAGCTTCTGCTTATGTCATGCTTTGTACATTGGTCAGAGAAAGAAACATGGTTATGCCAAGAGTGAATGTGGGAGGGGACTGCATAAGGGCATTAGTTTCAGGAAGATGGTAAATTGGGGGCCATTAGTATACAAAACACAAGGATAACTAAATTGGGGGGTCACTGATGTATGTGAATACAGACCTACTAAAAAGGGCTTTAATATTTACCCAAATATTCACTCTTTCTGATATTATTTCTCATTGTAGATTCAAGATTTTGTATGGTAATGTTTTCCTTCCACCTGAAAAATTGCCTTTAATATTTCTTAAAGTTCAGGTCACTAGAAACAATTTATCTCTCTTTTTTTCTGTTTGAAATTATCTTTATTTTGCCTTAACATTTGAAGGACATTTTCACTGGATATATATTTGTAGTTGAATGTTTTTCTGTGTGCTTGTTTCAGTTTTCTATAGCACTTTAAAAAAAAAGTTATTCCATTGTTTTCTAGCCAATATTGTTTCTTTGTACTTATCCTTTGTAGAGTTTAGTGATCTTCTTGAGTTTGTGAGCTGAAGTTTTGATCAGGTTTAGTAAGTTCTTGGCTGTTTCTTCAAATATTTATTCTGCCCCATTCTCTTTTTCTCTGCTTTTCACTCCTATTGCCAACTTTTTGGGTAAGTGAATATTTTTTCCCTCGAGTCCTGCCCCAAGCTTTCTGCCAGTTTGGAGATATCTCTACCCTACTGCCCTATCTCTGGTTTGGGAGGGAGTTGTCATATCTTTTGAAACCCAAAATGCATAGGTAATATTTCCTGCAGATTTCTTGCCCTTCCCCAGCTTTACACAGATAAAAATCCAGAAGATCACAGAGGGGTTTCTCTCAGTTCTCCTGCTCACCCCATCATTTTGTAAGTGAAAGCAGAGATGGCCTCAGATGGATTTCTTCCAGCCCTCCAGCTGTGTATCCTGTCTTCTGCAGGTAAAAATCAATAGTGTCTTTTATAGATGTCTCTGTCTTTTACCATGTCTTCAGAGGATGGCTGCATCATACTTGGGCAAAGCCTCAAGACTGATCCCTCTCAGTTTTCCTTTCCTGCTCTCAGCTTTTACCACAATGCCCTCATGTGTTTAGGGAAGGCCCATCGAAAAAGGTTGCCAAGAGGGCATAGAGTTGATAAAAGATCATTTAAAGTTCCGCTGAGACCTGGAGCCCAGATCTTGGTTTTTAAATACTAATACCTGCGAAAAGGAAGTTGAACTCCTTGGAAAAATTCTAATTTCATGGCTGGGGCTAGGATATTTAAAATAAACCTGGAATACCTCGGTGAGCCCAAAAGTAACCAATTGCTCAAGGAATGACAGGGCTATATTAGAAGAATAACAGGAGTCAACTTGAAGGGCTTCCCAATAACCAGATGTGGGTCATTTTAAGCATCAAAATAAATAATTGTTGTAATGTATTGTAACTCATAGAATAAAATAGAATCTATAAGATCAAGCTGATGTAAATAATTAAAGAGGAGAAAGCAAGGGCAGTTCTTCCTTAGAGTAAAAGCCCATGTAACAAAATAAGCAGAAATGTTGGAATTAAAAAATTACTAATTGGCAACCATGATAGTAATAAATGTTTGAAGCAAAAAGATCATAAATAGATGTGAAAATTAGTGGGTGAAAGTTTGATGAATAATGGGAAAGTTATATAAACCCAAAATATCTCTCCACAAGATACAAATTAATTAAAGAAAAAAGTAGTAACTTAATAGTGGAGAAAACCTGGTAGACACCATTTTAACCAAGTGACCAAAGTTAATATCACTGATAATGAGATAACTAGGTGTCATATGCCTTCTGATATAATGCCCAGAGAAGTGTACACCATTTCCATTGTATTTCTGCCAAAATGCATATCCTGAATCTAATCATGAGGAAACACTAGACAAAGTCAAACTGAGCATCATTCTACAAAATAAATGATCTGTACACTTCAAAAATGTCAAGATCATGAACAAAAATACAGTGATGAAGCGACCCAGATGAAAGAGACATGACAATTAAATGCAACATGTGACCTTGGATTTGATAATGATTTTTTTTAAAAATCATTTTTTTCTTTAAAGGACCTCATTGGTACTATTCACAGAATTTGAGTTAAAACTTTAAATGATATATTAGTGCTGTATTAATGTTAATTTCCTGATTTTGACCATTGAATTTCACTATACTACAATGCCCTTGTTTTTTAGAAAATGCAGTGAAGTATTTAGGGGTAAAACAGTAGTATGATGGCAACATACATTAAACAGTTAAGATAACTATTGCCACAAAAAAACAAACAACTCAGTCAAAAATTGGACAGAAGACCTAAATAGACATTTCTCCAAAGAAGACATACAGATGGCCAACAGGCATGTGAAAAGATGCTCAACATTGCTAATTATTAAAGAAATGTAGATCAAAACTAAAATGAGGTATCACCTCATACCAGTCAGAATGGCCATCATCAAAAAGTCTACAAATAATAAATGATGGAGAGGGTGTGGAGAAAAGGAAACCCTCTTACACAGTTGGTAGGAATGTAAATTGGTACAGCCACTATGGAAAACAGTATGGAGGTTCTTTTAAAAACTAAAAATAGAGTTATCATATCCAGCAATTCCACTCCTGGGCATATATCTGGAAAAGACGAAAACTCTAATCTGAAAAGATACACTCACCCCAATGTTCATTGCAGCACTATTTACAATAGCCACGACATGGAAGCAAACTAAGTGTCCATCAACGAATGAACAAAGATGTGGTATATATACATATATATATATATATATATATATATATATATATATACACACATACCCACAATGGACTATTACTAGGCCATAAGAAAAAATGAAATAATACCATTTGCAGCAACATGGATGGATCTAGAGATTTTCATACTAAGTGAAGTAAATCAGAAAGAGAAAGACAAATACTGTATGATATCACTTATGTGTGGAATCTAAAAGAAATGATACAAATGAACTTATTTACAAAAGAGAAATATACTCACAGACATAGAAAACAAATTTATGGTTACCAAAGGGAATGGGGGGTATAAATTAGGATTTATATATATATATATATATATATATATATAACTGAATCACTTTGATGTACACCTGAAAGTAACATAACATTGTAAATCAACTATACATCAATGAAATTTTTTAAAAAGATGGCTAATGCCCACAGAAAGACTAACTTAAAGGCTGACATTTAGGTTATTTCCTCTAGGAACTAACAAATTAAAAGTTTCAGGCCTAACTCTTATAAGCACTTAAGACTTACAGTTAAAACCAAAGATACAGGGCTTCCCTGGTGGCGCAGTGGTTGAGAGTCCTCCTGCCGATGCAGGGGACACCGGTTCGTGCCCTGGTCCGGGAAGATCCCACGTGCCATGGAGCGGCTGGGCCCCTGAGCCATGGCCGCTGAGCCTGTGCGTTCAGAGCCTGTGCTCCACAACGGGAGAGGCCACAACAGTGAGAGGCCTGCGTACTGCAAAAAAAAAAAAAAAAAAAAAAACCAAAGATACAAAACACGTTAATGTCCTAAGACTAAAGTAGACCTTTGTAATAGCGTAAATCCAGTTCCCATGTTTTTTTTAGCTACAAGAGACAAGATACGAAGAGTTTACCTTCCATATTCTCACCTGGCAGCTACTATCATTTTTCATCTCCTGAATTTCACTTATAACATGAGGAGTTTACTAGAAAGCTATACACCTTGAATGATTTGTGACTTCCGAGTGACCTCAGGAGGAATGTTATCATAAATGATCCTGTCATTCTAAATGGCTATTTTTTTAATTTTAGATTTTAGCTAATGCCTAAGAAATGGTCTCTTTTTCATACCTAATGGTCTTGCTTATAAATTCTGTCGTGAGTCTTTTGAAATGTACACCTGGTTTCTCAACCACAAAATGTGAACTGTTTCACCTACCAGTAAGTAATATTTTTAAAGATTTGTATTAAACTCTTACAATCACATATCTGTATAACCTGTAGTATAATTGGATTATATACAGTATTCCTGAGGGTGATGTGTGAAAGAAATCTGATGAAACTCGAGGTCAATTGCAAATTAGCATCAGTACTTGAAATGCAGATTCCATTCTTGGTTAATCCAGTGATCTGTTTGCCACTCATAACGTATCTTTCAGTTGGATCACTATGGCCCAAAGTAACTTTTTCTTAGAGCGAGTGCAACAACGTGTAGGGACGATACACACAGACACACAGACGCACACCCCTTCTAGGATCATTCAAATATGCCAGCTGAAGGTAGGAAGCCTTCAGTTGGTACCTGTGCCAGAGGGAATGATTGAGGGGGAAGAGAGATGCCTAACATAGAAATTCTTCAGTGAGTAAAGGGGAAGTAATGAAAGTAAGAATCTCAACATTTTTTAAGTCTTTAATCAACAAGAGAGAAGAAAGTAACACATCTTCCAAGTAAAGTCACCCCCACAATCTGTGGCCATCACTATAGCCACAGTTACAGGTAAAGTTATAAATAGAGTTGTCAGAAGTTGCAACAAAAAGTTTCGTACATAAGTGTTTGGCAAACTTCACAGAAATGTTTTATTTATCCAATGTCTATTCAATAAAGCTCAAAAACCTTAAAATAAAACCATGGGTATTGCAACTAATATAGGTATTTAGAAATCATGTGAACAATTTATTTAAACAGTTTAAGTCTCTGAGATTTTCATTCTTTTTTTAATTGAAAAATTGTTGATTTACAATGTTGTGTTAGTTTCTGGTATATAGCAAAATGATTCAGTTTCATATATATATGAAACTTTTCCATTATGGCTTATTGCAGGATATTGAACACAGTTCCCTTTGCTCTACAGTAAGATGTTGTTGTTTATCTCTGAGATTTTCAAATGATAAAAACAATTCATATTGCACTTAGCACAATGTTTTCTTAATTTACAAAATTTTGTTAAAGTCTGGTATTTCTATCTTTGGAGAGGTAATTTTTTAGAGCAATATTTCGGATAGAGTAGAAAATCATATATGAGAATGCCTGCATGTTTTTCGTACTTGCTCTTCATCATTCATGAGGAAGGCTTATTTCTCTCCCACACTGCATTACAGCAGTGTTGACTCATTTTTTTTCTCACCCTCCATATTGTGAGTTCTTAAGGACAAAACATATGGATATCTATGCTTGGCATAAAATAACTGCTTAATAAATATTGAATAAAGAATTGAATGAGCGTATTGACACCTCTGACATACATCAACATAATTTGCTCTTTAATTTGTTTTTACCTACAGTTAAATTTGCAAAAATGCGTCTACTCACATCAAGTATGGCTTGTTACCAATAGGAAACATTTTTTTCCTTTGGGTTATCTATATCTTTAATGATATTTACTTACAGTCTATTGATTTAGAATTTTACAGAGCATTTAGGTGAAGTAAGTCTGAGACGACAGCTCATGAATTAGTTGTTCAGTCTAGTTTCCATGAACCTAAATGGCTTTTTTTATGTTTGATTTTGTTGATTGGATAGTTTGTTCATTTGTTTATTTTGTAAATCAACTTTATTGGTTTAATTTATACTAAAAAAGTACCCATTTTTAATATACAGTTTGCTGAATTTTGACTAATGGATACACTACTGTAAACACTGCCCCATTAAGATATATAACATTTTCATCATTCTAAAAAAGTTTTCTGTTTATTACAGGTAAACCATGCACACACACAGATGCACATACACATCCTGGCTGGCTAGCAATAGGCAGCCAGTAACCTGATTTCTGTCACTGTAATTTCATTTTGCCTGTTTTAAACTTCATATAAATGGAATCATAAACTATGATTTTTTTATATCTGGCTTCTTTTGTTCAGCATAATATTTTATCCCTCTCTACCCCTGCTTCCAACCCGTTTCCTTTATCATTAACATCTAGTATTAGTGTGGTATATTTGTTTCAATGGATGAACTAATATTGATACACTGTTATTAACTAAAGTCCATAGTTTATATTAGGGTTCACTCTTTATGATGTACATTCCATAGGTTTTGACAAATGTATAATGACGTGTATCCACCATTACTGTATCATATGAAATAGTTTCACTGCCCTTAAACTCCCCTGCACTGCAACAATCTCTCTCTCTCCCTACCTCCCTGAATATACCTGGCAACCACTGATTTTTACTGTCTTCATAGTTTTGCCTTTTCCAGAATGTGATATTTTTGGAATCAAACAGTATTTACCCTTTTTAGACTGCCTTGTTTCACTTAGCAATATGCATTTAAAGTTCCTTCTTGTCTTTGTAGCTTGATAGTTCCTTTTTTATTGATGACTGATTTTTCATTGTATGGATGTGCCACTCTTTATCGATTCATCTACCAAAAGCAGGTCATGTGTTTTTAATGATGAATGTTATTTCATTGCATGAATTAATATGTCTACATATTCACCTATTAATAGATATTTGGATTGATTTTAATTTGGGGTTATGATGATAAAGCTGCTAGGAAGGTTTTATGGTCATATGTTGTCATTTTTCTTGCATACTTACCTCAGAGTGAAATTGCTGTCACATTTAATTTTAGCCATTTTAGCAGGTATATAATAATTTAATATTGTAGAATTAATTTGAATTTCTTTAATGACTAATGATGTTTGAGTATGTTTAATATGCTTATTGACCATTCATATTTCTACTTTTTTATGTGTGTGTTTAAGCCTTTTGCCTGTTTTTAATTGGGTTGACTTTTTCTTAGTATTGAGCTGTATAGGATATACAGTGAACATTTTTTCCCAGTCTATGGCTTCATCTTTCATTTTTTTGAAAAGCAAAGCTTTTAATTTTTGTGAAATCCAGTTTACTTTTTTTTCATGTTTAGTGTCCTCCATGTTCTAAGAAATATCTGCCAATTTCAACATTACAAAGATTTTCTTATATGTTTTCTTCTAGAGGATTGTTAGCTTTGGCATTTACACTGAAGTCTATTCATTTTGAATTAAATTTTTATTTAGTATGAAGTAAAGGTTGAGGTTGATTTTTTTTTTCCATATTGATTTCCAATTTTCTAGTACTCATTGTTGCAAATTCTCAAACTGAATTACCTTAGAACACCTGCTGGAAAGAAATTGATCATATATGTATTGGCCCATTTCTGAACTATTTCTTCTGTTTCATTGATCTGTATGTCATATGCCAATACTAGTTGTCATGATGACTGTCCTTTATATGTAGTATAATTCAAAAACTTTGTTCCTTTTTAAAAGCAATTTTGCTTCTTCTAAGTCCATTACATTTCCATATAAATTATATAATTAGCTTATCACAAATCTACAGTGTAGCTTGCTGGGATTTTGTTTTGGATGGAGTTGAATGTATCAATCAATTTGGGGAGAATTGATATTTTAATGACACCGTTCTTTATTTCATGGACAGTTAGATCTTTAATTTCTCTTTTGCAGTTTTTAGTGTTTAGGTTGTGCACATATTTCATTAAATATATTACTAAAGTATCTCATAGTTTTGATGTTATGGAAATATTATTTTCTTTTTATTTTGCAATTGTCTGCTGAAAGTATACATAGAACTGCAGTTGATGAATGTAAGTTGACTTTGCATCCTAGAAAGTTTTTAAATTAACTTATAGACTTTTGTAAATATTCCTTAGGATTTCTATACACAGTGATGTTCTCTGTGAAAATATATAGTTTCCTGTTCTTTTATATCTGGTTACTTTTATTTTTTTCCCCTGCCTTATTGTACTGGTTAAGACTTCCAGTACAGTGTTGAATAGATATGGTAAAAGCTGACATCATTGGTTTGTTCCTGATCTTAGGGACAAATTATTGTCTCTCCCCATTAAGCATTTTAGGGAGCAAGGATATCCAGGTACCAAACCCAAGTGAGGATTCCCAACATGTAAACAATGGCAAAGAGTATAACAATGCCAACCACCAGAAGTAGGAGCCCATATACTCAATCTGCTGCATCTTCTATAGGTTCAGAGTTGCTAAGGAGTACTCAACACACAATCAGTGGTAGGAACAATTCTTTACTAACTGAAAGGAGAGAATAGACACAGCAAGATCAGCATCTGCAGTGTTTACCAGTCTCACATGGTCGGTGGGCTCCTCCAAATAGGTGATGTAGGGCAATGGACTGCACACACCACTTTTGTGCTGCAGGCAAGACCCCGTTTCCCTCCTGGTGGATATACTGGTGGAGATGGCCAGGTATCATATAACGTACATACTTAAGCAATACAAGAAAGTCCACTACATATCCAGAAAAGGGGAAAGTTTCTTCTACTAAGGAAAAAGAATCTGGGCTAAGTGACAACTTGGTACCCAGTTTCCATACAAGGGATTGTTCCCAGCCCAGTGCACTGATTAGGCAATTCCTGAGAGGGGCGGCAGGTCACAGGATGACTGCTTCTCCTACGTATTTCTTAAGTTTCCTTAGTAAAAGGTTATCTATAGGTTTATTTGTAAATATCTTTCATCAAGTTAAAAATGTTTACTTCTACGCCTAGTTTGCTAAGAGTTTTATTGGGAATGAGTATTGAATTTTGTCAAATGCATTCTTGCTTCTTTTGAGATAATCATATGGATTTTCTTACTAATTATGTCATACTGAATTACATTGATTGATTTTTGAAAGTTGAACCAGCCTTGCATTTCCAGGATAAATCTCATTTGATCTTGATTTTCTTTTTTATATATTGCTGAATTTAATTTGATGACATTCATTAAGATGTTTTTTATCTTGGTTCTGGAACGATATGAGATTGTTCTCTTTTCTTTTCTTTTCTTTTCTTCCTCCTCCTACCCAGTTCTTCTTTTGAAATGCCTCTTTCTGATTTTGCTGTTAGGGTAATGCTAGCCTCATAAAATGAGTTGTGCAGTGTTTCTTCTCCATTTTATGAAAAAGTCTGTTGAAGATTGTCATTATTTTGTCTTTAAGTGATTGATAGATTTCACCAGTGACACCACTGGGCCTGGGTTTTTCTTATGTGAAAGTTTCTTATTACAAACAGTATTTTTAACAGATAGAAAATTATTCTGATTTTCTATTTCTTATATTTGTTTCAATAATTTAAGTTTTTCCCAAAAACTCACTTATTTCTTCTACGTCATAGAATTGTTAGCATAAGTTTGTTCATAATATTCCCTTTTACATGTAATATTTCTAGTGATGGCTCCTCATTTGTTTAGATACATGTTCTGTCTCTTCCTCTCTCTCTCTCTCTCTCTCTCTCTCTCTGGCTTAGTCAGCTAGAGTTTATCCACTTTATTAATCTTTTTAATGACCCAGTTTGTTGTTTCATCGATTTTCTCTGTTATTTGTCCATTTTAAATTTTATTAATTTCTGCTTTTGTCTTTATTATTCTCTTCCTTCTATTGATACTTACTTTGCATATAATTTACTCTTCATTTTCACCTTCTTAAGCGGAAGCTGAAAAACTGATTTTAAACTTTCTATTTTTCCTTATGTAAGTAATAGAAGTTTTAAATTTCTCTTTAAACACTATTTTAGTTGTGTCTCACAAACTTTGACATAGTGTATTTTCATTTCATTCCATTTAGAATGTTTTCTAATTTTTTTTTCCAGATTTTTTTCTTTGCCTATGGGTTAAATAAATGTGGGTTAATTTCCAAATCTGTTATCTCACTGCTAGTAAATTTTAATTTCATCCAGTTAGGATCAGAGAGCATACTCTGTATTGTATCAAAACTTTTATATTTATTGAGGCTTGTTTTATGTCCTAAGGTATGGTCTTTCTTGGTTAATGTTCTATGTATACTTTAAAATTTTGAGTATTCTGTGCATTTCGTTATACTGCTATGTAACTTTGAATTTAGTCAACACTGTTCAAGGCAACTATATTCCTGCTGGTTTCCAATCTACTTGTTCTGTAAGTTACTGAAAGATATTGTTGTAATCTTCTACTATATTTGTATCTATTTCATTTTTAGTTCCATAAGGTTTTGCTTTATTTTTTTAATTCTGTTATTCATTTCATACACATTTAAGATGGTTTTCTCTTCTTGATGAATTGACCACTTTATTATTATGAAAAGTACCTTTTTGAGTCTTTCTAATATATAGTCTTTGTAATATTTTTTGTATTGAAATCTATTTTGTCTGATACTAGAATAGTCACTCCAACTTTTTTATGATTGTTTATATGGTATACAATTTTTCCTTCCTTTACTTTTATCTATATGTATATTTAGAGTAGTTTCTTGTAAAAGCATATAGTTGAGCATTTTTTTTACCAAATTTGAAAATTGCTGGCTTTTTATTCATGTTTAGATCATTTACACTCCATGAAATTATCAAGGAACTTGAGATTAAATCTTCCTTTTAATACTTTTTAATTTATCTTACCTTTTATTACTTTTTTCTTTTTGTTACTCCATTCTTGACTTCTTTTGGTTTAATTGAGCATATTTTAGTTTTCTATTAGATCTCCTTATTAACTGTTTTTTTAAATTTATTGCGTGTTCTACAGTTTACAATATGGAATTTTACCTGTTACAACCTTCCCTCAGAATATATTAAATTACTTGACATATATGTAAGAACCTCACAATCATATACTTCTGTTTTTATACTCCTTTGTTCTTTCTCTGTTACACATTTTTTCTACATTTTTTATAAACATGTCAATATACAAATATTTTTGCTTCAAAAGTCAATTATCTCTTAAAATAAGAAAAAAAAATAGTCTTTTATTTTTCAAAATATTTATAACTCCTAGCAATCTTTTTACCATAAATCAATCCATTTTTCCTAGCTATTTACAGAAGGATAGCAGATGCGGTACCAGTTACTCAACTGTTCCTAGAAAAAGAAATTCACAGATGTTTTCATTCTAATTTGAAAGTTTTAAATTTTTAAATTTTAAATAAATATCTTGGAGGAACTACAAATCACTTCACAGTCTCAGGTCTACTAAAATCTGTAGAAGACAACCAAGGAAGGAGCCTCCAAATAGCATAGCATTTATTTATTTATGTATTTATTAATTTTTAACATCTTTATTGGTGTATAATTGCTTTACAATGGTGTGTTAGTTTCTGCTTTATAACAAAGTGAATCAGCTATACATACACATATATCTCCATATCTCTTCCCTCTTGTGTCTCCCTCCCTCCCACCCTCCTTATCCCACCCCTCTAGGTGGTCACAAAGCACAGAGCTGATCTCCTTGTGCTATGCTGCTGCTTCCCACTAGCTATCGATTTTACATTTAGTAGTGTATATATGTCCATACCACTTTCTCACTTTGTGCCAGCTTATCCTTCCCCCTCCCTGTGTCCTCAAGTCCATTCTCTAGTAGGTCTGCATCTTTATTCCCGTCCTGCCCCTAGGTTCTTCATGACTTTTTTTTTTTTTTTTAGATTCCATATATATGTGTTGGCATACAGTATTTGTTTTTGTCTTTCTGACTTACTTCACTCTGCATGACAGACTCTAGGTCCATCCACCTCACTACAAAAAACTCAATTGCATTACTTTTTATGGCTGAGTAATATTCCATTGTATATATGTGCCACATCTTCTTTATCCGTTCATCTGTCGATGGACACTTAGGTTGCTTCTATGTCCTGGCTATTGTAAATAGAGCTGCAATGAACATTGTGGTACATGACTCTTTTTGAATTATGTTTTTTCAGGGTATATACCCAGTAGTGGGATTGCCAGTTCTATGTTTAGTTTTTTAAGGAACCTCCATACTGTTCCTCATAGTGGCTGTATCGATTTACATTCCCACCAATAGTGCAAGAGGGTTCCCTTGTCTCACTCCCTCTCCAGCATTCATTGCTTAGAGATTTTTTGATGATGGCCATTCTGACCTGTGTGAGGTGATACCTCATTGTAGTTTTGATTTGCATTTCTCTAATGATTAGTGATGTCACGCATCCTTTCATGTGTTTGTTGGCAATATGTATAACTTCTTTGGAGAAATGTCTTCTGCCCATTTTTTGGACTGGGTTGTTTGCTTTCCAAATTGATATTTGATATTGAGCTGCATAAGCTGCTTGTAAATTTTGAAGATTAATCCTTTGTCAGTTGCTTCATTTGCAAATATTTTCTCCCATTCTGAGGGTTGTCTTTTGGTCTTGTTTATGGTTTCCTTTGCTGTGCAAAAGCTTTTAAGTTTCATTAGGTCCCATTTGTTTATTTTTGTTTTTATTTCCATTTCTCTAAAAGGTGGGTCAAAAAGGATATTGCTGTGATTTATGTCATAGAGTGTTCTGCCTATGTTTTCCTCTAAGAGTTTATAGTGTCTGGCCTTACATTTACGTCTTTAATCCATTTCGAGTTTATTTTTGTGTATGGTGTTAGAGAGTGTTCTAATTTCATTCTTTTACATGTAGCTGTCCAGTTTTCACAGCATCACTCATTGAAGAGGCTGTCTTTTCTCTATTGTATAGTCTTGCCTCTTTTATCAAAAATAAGGTGACTATATGTGTGTGGGTTTATTTTGGGCTTTCCATCCTGTTCCATTGATCTATATTTCTATTCTTGTGCCAGTACCAAACTGTCTTGGTTATTGTAGCTTTGTAGTATAGTCTGAAGTCTGGGAGCTTAATTCCTCCAGGTCCATTTTTCTTTCTCAAGTTTGCTTTGGCTATTCGGGGTCTTTCGTGTTTCCACAAAAATTGTGAAATTTTTTGTTCTAGTTCTATGAAAAAATGCCAGTGGTAGTTTGATTGGGATTGCATTAAATCTGTAGATTGCTTTCAGTAGTATATTCATTTTCACTATGTTGATTCTTCCATTCCAAGAACATGGTATATCTCTCCACCTGTTTTTATCATATTTAATTTCTTTCATCAGTGTCTATAATTTTCTGCATACAGGTCTTTTGTCTCCTTAGGTAGGTTTATTCCTAGGTATTTTATTGTTTTTGTTGCAATGGTAAATGGGAGTGTTTCCTTAATTTCTCTTTCAGATTTTTCATCATTAGTGTATAGGAACGCAAGAGATTTCTGTGTATGAATTTTGTATCCTGCTATGTTACCAAATTCATTGATTAGCTCTAGTACTTTTCTGGTAGCATATTTAGGATTCTCTATGCATAGTATCATGTCATCTGCAAATAATGACAGCTTTACTTCTTTTCAGATTTGAATTCCTTTTATTTCTTTTTCTTCTCTGACTGCTGTGGCTAACACTTCCAAAATAATGTTGAATAAGAGTGGTGAGAGTGGGCAACCTTGTCTTTTTCCTGATATTAGTGGAAATGCTTTCAGTTTTTCACCATTATGGACGATGTTGGTTGTGGGTTTGTCATATATGTCCTTTATTATGTTGAAAAAAGTTCCCTCTATGCCTACTTTCTGGAGGGTTTTTATCATAAATGGGTGTTGAATTTTGTCAAAACTTTTTTCTGCATTTATTGAGATGATCATATGGTTTTTATTCTTCACTTTGTTAATATGGTGTATCACACTGATTGATTTGCATATATGGAAGAATCCTTGCATTCCTGGGATAAAGCCCACTTGATCATGGTGTATGATCCTTTTAATATGCTGTTGGATTCTGTTTGCTAGTATTTTGTTGAGGATTTTTGCATCTATGTTCATCAGTGATATTGGCCTGTAGTTTTCTTTTTTTGTGTAGTTTTGGTATCAGGGTGATGGTGGCCTCGTAGAATGAGTTTAGGAGTATTCTTCCCTCTGCTATATTTTGGAAGAGCTTGAGAAAGATAAATGGTAGCTCTTCTCTAAATGTTTGATAGAGTTTGCCTTGAAATCTTCTGGTCCTGGTCTTTTGTTTGTTGGAGGATTTTTTTTTTAATATCTTTATTGGGGTATAATTGCTTTACAATGTTGTGTTAGTTTCTGCTTTATAATAAAGTGAATCAGTTATACATATACATATGTTTCCATATCTCTTCCCTCTTGCGTCTCCCTCCCTCCCACCTGTTGGAGGATTTTTAATCATAGTTTCAATTACAGTGCTTGTGATTGGTCTGTTTATATTTTCTATATTTTCCTGGTTCAGGCTCAGAAGGCTGTGCTTTTCTAAGAATTCATCCATCTCTTCCAGGTTGTCCATTTTATTGGCATATAGTTGCTTGTAGTAATTTCTCATGATCCTTTGTATTTCTACAGTGTTAGTTGTTACTTCTCCTTTTTCATTTCTAATTCTATTGATTTGAGTCTTATCCCTTTTTTCTTGATGAATATGACTAATGGTTTATGAATTTTGTTTATCTTCTCAGAGAACCAGCTTTTAGTTTTATTGACCTTTGCTATTGTCTCATTCATTTCTTTTTCATTTACTTCTTATCTGATCTTTATGATTTCTGTCCTTCTGCTAACTTTGGAATTTTTTTGTTCTTCTTTCTCTAATTGTTTAGGTGTAAGGTTAGGTTGTTTATTTGAGATGTTTCTTATTTCTTAATGTAGGATTGTATTGCTATAAACTTCCCTCTTAAAACTACTTTTGCTGCATCCCATAGGTTTTGGGTCATTGTGTTTTCATTGCCATTTGTTTCTAGGTATTTTTTGACTTCCTCTTTGATTTCTTAGTGATATCTTGGTCATTAAGTAGTATATTGTTTAGCCTCCATGTTTGTATTTTTTACAGATTTTTTTTTCCTGTAATTGATATCTAGTCTCATAGCACTGTGGTCAGAAAAGACACTTGATAGGATTTCAATATTCTTAAATTTATCTAGGCTTAATTTGTGACCCAAGATATGATCTATCCTGGAGAATGTTCCATGAGCACTTGTGAAGAAAGTGTATTCTGTTGTTTTTGGATGGAATGTCCTAAAAATATCAAGTAAGTCCATCTTGTTTAATGTATCATTTAAAGCTCGTGTTTCCTTATTTATTTTCATTTTGGATGATCTGTCCTTTGGTGAAAGTGGGATGTTAAAGTCTGCTACTGTGATTGTGTTACTGTCGATTTCCCCTTTTATGGCTGTTAACATTTGACTTATGTATTGACGTGCTCCAATGTTTGGTGCATAAATATTTACAATTGTTATATCTTCTTCTTGGATTGATCCCTTGATCATTATTTAGTATCCTTCTTTGTCTCTTGTAATAGTCTTTATTTTAAAGTCCATTTTTTCTGATACAAGAATTGCTACTCCAGCTTTTTTTTGTTTTCCATTTGCATGGAATAACTTTTTCCATCTCCTCACTTTCATTCTCTCTGTGTCCCTAGGTCTGAAGTGGGTCTCTTGTAGACAGCATATGTATGGGTCTTGGTTTTGTATCCATTCAGCCACTCTATGTCTTTTGGTTGGAGCATTTAATCTATTTATATTTAAGATAATTATCGATATGTATGTTCCTATTACCGTTTTCTTAATTGTTTTGGTTTGTTTTTGTAGTTGTTTTCCTTCTATTGTGTTTCTTGCCTAGAGAAGTTCCTTTAGCATTTGTTGTAAAGCTGGTTTGGTGGTGCTCAATTCTCTTAGCTTTTGCTTGTCTGTCAAGGTTTTAATTCCTCCAACGAACCTGAATGAGATCCTTGCTGGGTAGAAGAATCTTGGTTGTAGGCTTTTCCCTTTCATTACTTTAAATATGTCCTGCCACTCCCTTCTGGCTTGCAGAGTTTCTGCTGAAAGATCAGCTGTTAACCTTATGGGGATGCCCTTGTATCTTTTTTGTTGTTTTTTTCCCATGCTGCTTTTAATATATTTTCTTTGTGTTTAATATTTGATAGTTTGATTAATATGTGTCTTAACGTGTTTCTCCTTGGATTTATCCTGTATGGGATTCTCTGCATTTCCTATACTTGATTGACTATTTCCTTTCCCATATTATGGAAGTTTTCATGTATAATCTCTTCAAATATTTTCTCCATCCCTTTCTTTTTCTTTTCTTCTTGTGGGACCCCTATAATTCGAATGTTGCTGCATTTAATGTTGTCCCAGAGATCTCTGAGACTGTCCTCAATTCTTTTCATTCTTTTTTCTTTATTTTGCTCTGTGGTAGTTATTTCCACTATTTTATCTTCCAGGTCACTTATCCATTCTTCTGCCTCAGTTACTCCACTATTGATTCGTTCTAGAGAATTTTAAATTTCATTTATTGTGTTGTTCATCATTGTTTGTTTGCTCTTTAGTTCTTCTAGGTCCTTGTTAAACGTTTCTTGTATTTCCTCCTTTCTATTTCCAAGATTTTGAATCACCTTTACTATCATTACTCTAAATTCTTTTTTCAGGTAGACTGCCTATTTCCTCTTCATTTGTTTGGTTTTGTGGGTTTTTACCTTGTACCTTCATCCGCTGTATATTTCTCTGTCTTCTCATTTTGCTTACCTTACTGTGTTTCTGGTCTCCTTTTCACAGGCTGCAGGTTCGTTGTTCCCATTGTTTTTGGTGTCTACCCCCAGTGCTAAGTTTCATTCAATGGGTTATGTAGGCTTCCTGGTGGAGGAGACTAGTACCTGTGTTCTGGTGGATGAGACTGGATCTTCTCTTTCTGGTGGGCAGGTCCACAACCGGTGGTGTGTTTTGGGGTGTCTGTGACCCTATTATTATTTTAGGCAACCTTTTTGCTAGTGGGTTGATTTGTGTTCCTGTCTTGCTAGTTGTCATAGGGTGTCCAGCACTGTAGTTTGTTGGTCATTGAGTGGAGCTGGGTCTTGGCATTGAGATGGAGATCTCTGGGAGATTTTTGCCCTTCGATATTATGTGGAGCTGGGAGGTCTCTGGTGGACCAATGTCTGTACTTGCCTGTCCCACCTCATAGGCACAGGCCTGACACCTTGCCAGAGCACCAAGATCTTGGCATCCACATGGCTCAGAATAAAAGGAAGAAGAAAAGAAAAACATTAATAATAACAAAATAAAATAAAGTTATTAAAATAAAAAAAAATTATTAAATTTTAAGAAATGAACATGTAATTTTAAAAAGAAAGAAAGAAGAGAGCAACCAAACCCAAAGACAAATCCACCAATGATTAGAAGTACTAAAACTATACTAAAAAAAAAAACCCAAAACATGGAGGCAGTACCCTAGGACAAATGGTAAAAGCAAAGCTACTTTGGGAGCTACCTTTGCTCCCAAGGTCCACCTGCTCAATTTGCGATGATTCATTGTCCATTCATGTATACCAGAGATGCAGGGTATATCAAGTTGATTGTGGAGATTTAATCCACTGCTCCTGAGGCTGCTGGGAGAGGTTTCCCTTTCTCTTCTTTGTTTGCACAGCTCCTGTGTTTCAGCTTTGGATTTGGTCCCGTCTCTGCATGTAGGTGGCCTGAGGGCATCTGTTCCTGCTCATACAGGATGGGGTTAAAGAATCAGCTAATTAGGGGGCTCTGGCTCACTCAGGTAGGAGGGAGGGAGGGGCATGGAATGCGGGGCAAGCCTGCGGTAGCAGAGGCCTGTGTGACGTTGCACCAGCCTAAGGTGCCATGTGTTCTCCCAGGGAAGTTGTCCCTGGATCACAGGACCCTGGTAGTGGTGGGCTGCACAGGCTCCTGGGAGGGGAGGTGTGGATAGTGACCTGTAATTGTACACAGGCTTCTTGGTGGCTATAGCAGCAGCCTTAGCATCTCATGCCCATCTCTGGTGTCCACACTGATAGCCACGGCTCGCACCCTTCTCTGAAGCTTGTTTAGGCGGTTCTCTGTATCCCTTCTCATGCACCTTGAAACAATGGTCTCTTGCCTCGTAGACAAGTCCAGACTCTTTCCCTGCCTCCCTACTGTCTAGCTGTGATGCACTAGCCCCCTTCAGGCTGTGTTCACACAGCCAACCCCAGTCCTCTCCCTCGGATCTGATCTCCAAAGCCCGAGCCTCAGCTCCCTGCCCCCACAGAGGAGCAGACAAGCCTCTCAGGCTGCTGAGTGCTGGTTGGCACCAGTCCTCTGTGCAGTAATCTCTCTGTTTTGCCCTCCACACCCCTATTGCTGCGCTCTCCTCCGTGGCTCTGAAGCTTCCTCTCCCGCCACCCCACGTCTCTGCATGTGAAGGGGTTTACTAGTGTGTCAAAACTTTTAGTCCTTCCCAGCTCCCTCCCAGAGGGCCTGGTCCCATCCCTATTCTTTTGTCTCTGCTTTTTCTTTTTTCTTTTGCTCTACCCAGGTACACGGGGAGTTTCTTGCCTTTTTGGAGGTCTGAGATCTTCTGCCAGTGTTCAGTAGGTGTTCTGTAGGAGTTGTTCTACATGTAAATGTATTTCTGATGTATTTGTGGGGAGGAAGGTGATCTCTACATCTTACTGTTCCACCATCTTGAAGGTCCCCCCCCCAAAAAAAACTATAGCATTTAAATTCCAAGTCTTAGTGGAAACTATAAGTAGTTGTAATAAAATGTTACAAGCTGGTTAGAACCCCATAGTTCAGGAAATATCTTACAGACCAGAAGTTTAACAGGTCCAAACCATTTACAGTCAATAATCTTTTACTTTGACTACTACTACTATAATTTCCATGGTACATAAATGTTATGAAGTAATAATATTGACAGTATTTTAGCTTTACTTAGTATTTTTCCTTGGAGATTTTCAACTCTCTACATTATATACCATCCTCTCAGAGAATATATTTGAAGAAAGATTAGTAGTTTTGAACCCCATACAAAGTTTTAGTTGCAGAAATCATGATAATAAACACAGAGAAAAGAGCATGGTTTTAGAGTCAAACTACATTTTGGATGTAAATTCTTAGTAGCTCTTTGACCTTAAGCTTGGTTCTTAACTTCTAGAAATATTAACTTCTAAATCTATAAATTGAGAATAATCACACATAACTCTTGGATCATTGTGTAGATTACATAGGACAATGTATGAAGAGCTCCTGATATTGTGTCCAGAAAAAGAGGTTCTCATTAAATTTTATTTTCTCTTTCCAAAAGTTTCTCATTTTACAAATAACATAACAAGAACATAAAGGTTAAATGACTTTCTCAATGTCAAACTGTTAGTAGTGTCAGAACTAAATCTCAAAATTCCTTCTAGTTCTAAAGCTTTTTTTTTTTTAAACTACAACACAGCTACCTCAGAAGTAGCAGCAGGAGCTTTTTATAACAGTTTCACCATTGTTCTATAGCATAAAAACTAAAAAAAGCCAACCCCTGTCTGGGTTCATTGATATGAAAATTATGTTGGACAGGTACTGTCTCATCACTGAACTTCAGTGTGAATGTTCTAAATTTGGGTTTTCACTGTCTCATCATTGGTATAAGTAGTAGCTGTTACTACAAAACCAGCCACTGAAAATAGCTGATTGCCCCAAGACAACTTAAAAAAAAAAGAAGAGCTTTATTTTTCATTTATTATTTTGTTCTTGTTGTTACTGTTCTATTTAATTAATGAGATCTATTTCATAAATGAGAGGACTTAAAGTAAAACAAAAAAAACCACTTTCTCAAGCCTGTCAACTTTCCATCATTTCTATGAAACTGAATTGACTTGTTAAAAGGATGAAGATATGTCTCATTAATAAACTCTGTTTTATTTCACTTTTTGTTTGCAGGGTCTCATGTAAGAATCTTTTTCAAAGTTAAGTTGTTATAGGAATTTCTAAAACTACAAGATGTTGCCTTTCACATTAAATGTCACCTGGTATTTTATTTCTACACTCTGAACATAGATGCTGTAGACAAAATATAGATAATTACAGATAATTTTGATTTCTGATTTTTTTGGTATCTATGTCCCTATTATTTGAATTATAAAGGCATAGGCAACATCTCTAATACATTATATCTTTGGATATATATTCTTCCAACATCTAGGCTCAAATCCATGTACTGCCCTTATTTATAAATGATAATCAGCAGATTTATAATTAACATGGCAGCAGACAAGATATGGATGATATTAGGCAAAAAATTAAGTAATCAGGGATATTGATTATTGTTAGAAAAAATAGAATTTTAGATAGAAAAGTGCTTTGATGAACACTATAATTGATCAATTTTTCACCTTTAAGAAATTATACCTTCATTACAAGAGTCCATGAACCTTTTCTAATAATTGGCCATAGACTAGGCAAGAAGGAAAATTTTACAAGGTGAAAAGGTGCAGATTATATAACTGCCATTCAATGAAAGGAGAAATAAGAACATATATGTAAATAAATAAAATGAGGTTAAAAACTTTTCTAGTAGCATTTAGATTAAAAAATTAAAATATAATTACAAACTATATAGAAAATAATGAGAATAAACTACCTTGATAATTAAAGGTATGGGATGCTCTCAAATCTGTATTCGGAGGCAAAACACTCTGTTTAATATCTTACTTATTAAACAATGCAATTAAAATCAATATTTATAATTCAATTAAGACATAAGAAACAACAATAGCAACAACAAAATTGCAAGAAAAAACAAGAGAGAATAAATAACAAAGATGAAAACAAACTAATTAACTTGAAAAGATAAAACACAAGCCAGTAAATTATAAATAAGAAAATAGAGCAACATAGATGAAGCTATTTTTTACATCGTATATTTTGGTTTTGAAAATGTATGTTAAAAATTTGAATATTTCAATAAGCTGTTTAATGTTCTAGGAAAAAAATGTTTATTGCAGAAAAGCAAATTGCTAATATCAATTTCTTTGATAATGTGTTCAGCTTCAATATTAAAGAAATATCTGCAAAAGGATTCCTGGCTCAGACAGTTTCAGTGTTCTAAGAAATATGTATTTCCAATATACTAATATCTATTCCAGGACATCAAATAAGATGAAAAACTACAAAATCATTTCAGAAGCAAGAAAACCTCTATTGCTGATCCTTGCCAAAATAAACTTTAACCAAAATAAGAAAAATCTTAGCAATCTTAATATAAGAATACTTTAGTTGCCAAAATCTTTAAAAATATTTGGATTCTAAATTAAACAATAAATACACTAGACATGTCAGGACAATACCAAGAAAGAAAAACTCATTTAGTTTTTAGGAAATACATTAACATAATACATTATATAAATAGATTAAATAGAATACCAGCATTTTAATAGTTTCTCATGGCAGGTCATGGCCAGATTTATACCACTGAAAAACAAAGTAAGAGCACTGACACATGTAGAAATAGAATTTAGAAGTATATAAAGGTAGAGCCAAGAGAATTTTTTTATATGGTTATAGGATGAACTTCTGAGTGCTTACACGCCTCCTTTCTCCCTCCCAGGTTTACTTCACCCCCACCTTGGGAGGCCCTAGTTGTACTCCTCCAGACCACTAACATACTACAGTAATTCTATTAAAATCAACAATAAGACCAAAAGTATTTTTGTTTCATACATCATTATTGGAGTATAATTGCTTTACAATGGTGTGTTAGTTTCTGCTGTACAACAAAGTGAATCAGCTATACGTATACATATATCCTCATATCTACTCCCTCTTGTGTCTCCCTCCCACCCTCCCTACCCACCACTCTAGGTGGTCACAAAGCACAGAGCTGTTCTCCCTGTGCTTTGTGGCTGCTTCCCACTAGCTATCAATTTTACATTTGGTATTGTATACATGTACATGCCACTCTCTCACTTTGTCCCAGCTTACACTTCCCTATACCCGTGTCCACAAGTCCATTCTCTACATCTGCATCTTTATTCCTGTCCTGCCTCTAGGTTCTTCAGAACCTTTTTTTTAGATTCCATATACATATGTGTTAGCATATGATATTTGTTTTTCTCTTTCTCACTTACTTTACTGTGTATGACAGACACTAGGTCCATCCACTTCACTACAAATAACTCAATTTCATTTCTTTTTATGGCTGAGTAATATTCCATTATATATATGTGCCACATCTTCTTTATCCATTCATCTGTTATGGACACTTAGGTTGCTTCCATGTCCTGCTATTGTAAATAGTGCTGCAATGAACATTGTGGTACATGACTCTTTTTGAATTATGGTTTTCTCAGGGTATATACCCAATAGTGGGATTGCTGAGTCATATGGTAGTTCTATTTTTAGTTTATTAAGGAACCTTGATACAGTTCTCTCAACTGGCTGTATCAATTTACATTTCCACCAACAGTGCCGGAGGCTTCCCTTTTCTCCACACCCTCTCCAGCATTTACTGTTTGTAGACTATTTGATGATAGCCATTCTGACCAGTGTGAGGTGATACCTCATTGTAGATTTGATATGCATTTCTGTAATGGTTAGTGTTGTTGAGCATCCTTTCATGTGTTTGTTGGCAATCTGTACATCTTCTTTGCAATAATATCTATTTAGGTCTTCTGTCCATTTTTTGGATTCGGTTGTTTGTTTTTTTGATATTGAGCTGCATGTGCTGCTTGTATATTTTGGAGATTAATGCTTTGTCAGTTGCTTTGTTTGCAAATATTTTCTCCCATTCTGAGGGTTGTCCTTTTGTCTTGTTTAAGGTTTCCTTCACTGTGCAAAAGCTTTTAAGTTTCATTAGTTTTCATTTGTTTATTTTTGCTTTTATTTCCATTTCTCTAGGAGGTGGGTCAAAAATGATCTTGCTTTATTTATGTCATAGAGTGTTCTGCCTATGTTTTCCTGTAAGAGTTTTATAGTGTCTGGCCTTACATTTAGGTCTTTAATCCATTTTGAGTTTATTTGTGTGTATGGTATTAAGGAGTGTTCTAATTTCATTCTTTGAATGTAGATGTCCAGTTTTCCCAGCACCACTTATTGAAGAAGCTGCCTTTTGTCCATTGTATATTCTTGCTTCCTTTATCAAAAATAAGTTGACCATAGGTGTGTGGGTTTATTTCTGGGCTTTCTATCCTGTTCCATTAATCTATATTTCTGTTTCTGTGCCAGTAGCATAATGCCTTGATTACTGTACCTTTGTAGTATAGTCTGAAGTCAGAAATCCTGATTCCTCCAGCTCCGTTTTTCTTACTCAAGATTGCTTTTTCTATTCAGGGTCTTTTGTGTTTCCATAGAAATTGTGAAGTTTTTTCTTCTAGCCCTGTGAAAAATGCCATTGGTAGTTTTATAGGGATTGCATTGAATCTGTAGATTGCTTTGGGTATTATAGTCATTTTCACAATAGTGATTCTTCCAATCCAAGAACATGGTATATCTCTCCCTCTCTTGGTATCATCTTTAATTTATTCATCAGTGTCTTATAATTTTCTGCATACAGGTCTTCTGTCTCCTTAGGTAGCTTTATTCCTAGGTATTTTATTATTTTAGTTGAAATGGTAGTGCTTCATTAATTTCTCTTTCAGATTTTACATCATTAGTGTATAG
Source organism: Orcinus orca (assembly GCF_937001465.1). NCBI lineage: Eukaryota > Metazoa > Chordata > Mammalia > Artiodactyla > Delphinidae > Orcinus > Orcinus orca. The sequence continues at coordinate 140,610,144 of NC_064559.1, forward strand.
GAATGCCAGAGATTTCTGTGCATTAATTTTGTATCATGCTACTTTACCAAGTTCATTGATTTGTTCTAGTAGTTTTCTGGTAGCATCTTTAGGGTTCTCTATGTATAGTATCATGTCATCTGCAAACAGTGACAGTTTTACTTCTTCTTTTCTGATTTGGATTCCTTTTATTTCTTTTTCTTCTCTCAATGCTGTGCCTAAAACTTCCAAATCTATGTTGAATAATAGTGGTGAGAGTGGGCAACCTTGTCTTGTTCCTGATCTTAGTGGAAATGGTTTCAGTTTTTCACCACTGAGAATGATGTTGGCTGTTAGTTTGTCATATATGGCCTTTATTATGTTGAGGTAAGTTCCCTCTATGCCAACTTTCTGGACAGTTTTTATCATCAATGGGTGTTGAATTTTGTCAAAAGCTCTTTCTGCATTATTAAGATGATCATATGGTTTTATCTTTCAATTTGTTAATATGGTGTATCACATTGATTGATTTGCATATATTGAAGAATCCTTGCATTCCTGGGAAATATCCCACTTGATCATGGTGGATGATCCTTTCAATGTGCTGTTGGATTCTATTTGCTGGTATTTCATTGAGAATTTTTGCACCTATGTTCATCAGTGATATTGGTCTGTAGTTTTCTTTTTTTGTGTGTTACATCATTGTCTGGTTTTGGTATCAGGGTGAAAGAGGCCTCGTAGAATGAGTCTGGGACTGTTCCTCCCTCTGCTATATTTTGGAAGAGTTTGAGAAGTATAGGTGTTAGCTCTTCTCTAAATGCTTGATAGAATTCTCCTGTGAAGCCATTTGGTCCTTGGCTTTTGTTTGTTGGAAGATTTCTAATCACAGTTTCAATTTCAGAGCTTGTGATTGGTCGGTTTATATTTTATTTATTTTCCTGGTTCAGTCTCGGGAGGTTGTGCTTTTTTAAGAATTTGTCCATTTCTTCCAGGTTGTCCATTTTATTGGCGTATACTTGCTTGTAGTAGTCTTGCATGATCCTTTATATTTCTGCAGTGTCAGTTGATACTTCTTCGTTTTCATTTCTAATTCTATTGATTTGAGTCTTCTCGCTTTTTTGCCTGATGAATGTGGCTGATGGTCTATCAATTTTGTTTATCTTCTCAAAGAACCAGCTTTTAGTTTTATTGATCCTTGCTATCGTTTCCTTCATTTCTTTTTCATTTATTTCTGATCTGATCTTTATGATTTTTTTCCTTCTGCTAACTTTGGGGTATTTTTGTTCTTCTTTCTCTATTTGCTTTAGGTGTAAGTTTAGTTTGTTTATGTGAGATGTTTCTTATTTCTTGAGGTAGTATTTTATTGCAATGAACTTCCCTCTTAGAACTGCTTTTGCTGTGTCCCATAGGTTTTGCGTCACCGTGTTTTCACTGTAATTTGTTTCTAGATATTTTTTGATTTCCTCTTTGATTTCTTCTGTCATATCTTGGTTATTTAGTAGTGTATTGTTCAGCTTCCATGTGTTTGTATTTTTGATTTTTCCTGTATTTGATATCTAGTCTCATAGCATTGTGGTCGGAAAAGATACTTGATACAATTTCAATTTTCTTAAATTTACCAAGCCTTGATTTGTAACCCATGATATGATATATCCTGGAGAATGTTCCATGAGCAGTTGAGAAGAAATTGTATTTTGTTGTTTTTGGATGCAATGTCCTATAAATATCAAGCAAGTCCGTCTTGTCTAATGTGTCCTTTAAAGCTTGTGTTTCCTTATTTATTTTCGTGTTGGATGATCTGTCTATTGGTGAAAGTGCCGTGTTAAAGTCCCCACTATTATTGTGTTACTGTCAATTTCCCCTTTTATGGCTGTTAGCATTTGCCTCATGTATCGAGGTGCTCCTATGTTGGGTGCATAAATATTTACAAATTTTATGTCTTCTTTTTGGATCAATCCCTTGAACATTATGTAGTGTCCTTCTTTGTCTCTTGTCTTTATTTTAAAGTCCATTTTATCTGATATGAGAATTGCTTCTCCAGCTTTCTTTTGTTTTCCATTTGCATGGAATATCTTTTTCCATCCCTTCACTTTCAGTCTCTATGTTTACCTAGGTCTGAAATGTGTCTCTTGTAGACAGCATATGTACAGGTCTTGTTTTTGTATCCATTGAGCCAGTCTATGTCCTCTGGTTGGAGCATTTAATCCATTTACATTGAAGGTAATTATTGATATGTATGTTCCTATTACCATTTTCTTAATTGTTTTGGTTTTGTTATTGTAGGTCTTTTCCTTCTCTTGTGTTTCCTGCCTGGAGAAGTTCCTTTAATATTTGTTGTAAAGCTGGTTTGGTGGTACTGAATTCTCTTAGCCTTTGTTTGTCTGTAAAGGTTTTAATTTCTCCATTGAATCTGAATAAAATCCTTGTTTGGTAGAGTAATCTTTGTTGTAGGTTTTTCCCTTTCATCACTTTAAATTGCCTTGCCACACCCTTCTGGCTTGCAGAGTTTCTGCTGAAAGACCAACTGTTAACCTTATGGGGATTCCCTTGTGTGTTATTTGTTGCTTTTCCCTTGCTGCTTTCAATATTTTTTCTTTGTATTTAATTTTTGATAGTTTGAGTAATATGTGTCTGAGCGTGTTTCTCCTTGGATTTATTCTGTATGGGACTCCGTGCTTCCTAGACTTGGTTAACTATTTCCTTCCCCATATTAGGGAAGTTTTCAACTATAATCTCTTCAAATGTTTTCTCAGTCCCTTTCTTTTTCTCTTCTTCTTCTGACACCCCTATAATTCGAATGTTGGTGCATTTAATGTGGTCCCAGAGGTCTCTGAAACTGTCCTCAATTTTTTTCATTCTTTTCTCTTTATTCTGCTTTGTGGTAGTTATTTCCACTATTTTATCTTCAAGGTCACTTATCCGTTTTTCTGCCTCTGTTATTCTGCTATTAATTCCTTCTAGAGAATTTTTAATTTCATTTATTTTGTTGCTCATCATTGTTTGTTTCCTCTTTAGTTCTTGTAGCTCCTTGTTAAATGTTTCTTGTATTTTCTCCATTCTTTTTCCAAGATTTTGGATCATCTTTACTGTCATTACTCTGAATTCTCTTTCATGTAGCCTGCCTATTTCCTCTTCATTTGTTAGGTCTGGTGGATTTTTACCTTGCTCCTTCATCTGCTGCATATTTCTCTGTCTTCTCATTTTACTTAACTTACTGTTTTGGGGGTTTCCTTTTCACAGGCCTCAGGTTTGTAGTTCCCATTGTCTTTGGTGTCTGCCCCCAGTGGGTAAAGTTGGTTCAGTGGATTGTGTAGGCTTCTGGGTGGAGGGGACTGGTGCCTGTGTTCTGGTGGATGAGGCTGTATCTTGTCTTTCTTGTGGGGAGGACAGCGTCCGTTAGTGAGTTTTGGGGTGTATGTGAACTTAGTATGATTTTAGGCAGCCTCTCTGCTAATGGGTGGGGTTGTGTTCCTGTCTTGCTAGTTGTTTGGCATGGGGTGTCCAGCACTGGAGCTTGCTGGTAGTTGACCCGAGCTGGGTCTTAGCATTGAGATGCAGATCTCCTGGAGAGCCCTCGCCGATTGATATTACTAGGGGCCGGAAGTTCTCTGGTGGACCAATGTCCTGACCTTGGCTCTCCCATCTCAGAGGCTCAGGCCTGACACCTGGCCGGAACACCAAGACCCTCTCATCCCTGCTTCATGTGTTTCCCTTCACTCGGCCAGCTCCTGCCTCTGGGCCTCCCTCCCTTTTGGTTTGATCTTTATTTCCCATGCTTGGTGGGAGCCGGAGGGCAGTGCACGAGATGCCAGAGGGCAGCTGCCCCACCATGTCCTCGTCCACACCTTACACTGGGCTTGCCAGGTCCCTGCCAGTCACAGAGGGTCCACAAAGACAGCCTGACCACCAGACAGACGCAGAGACCCAGCAAGGAGGGAGCAAGACCAAATGTCTTAATGTTTTGCAAATGTAATAAGTTTGGTAACAGAAACAAGACTTATGATGTTTAGCAATAAATACAAAAATCATTACTATTTTTCGATAAAGTGGCAAACATTTGGTCCTCTGGGTGGGGCAGTTTCTGAATTGGCAAATACCCAGGTCCGACTATATTGTGCCATTTCATATAAGACACTTTGAGCATCCATAGATTTTGGTATCTCTGGGAGTCCTGAAACCAATCCCTACTAGGGAAGACTGTATACCAGAAGAAAGGGCAGATATATTATTTAGAACTAATTAGAGAACATACTGAATTAACTAGGACCAAAATCAATATATGAAAGCCAAGAATTTTCTTATATAGTTCAAATAATCATTTGAAAAATATAATAGGGAAAATTCAACTAAATTTTGAAATTTTATATAGATACTCTCAATTTAAAATATGTAGTATACACATATGCACCTTGACATGAGCAGTTTTGTTGCAGTGGTGGAGGCCAGAGTCTGAATGGAGTGAAATCAAGAGAGAAGGGGGGAAGAGGCATTGCAGCAGCCACAATGGATATTACCCTAGGAATTTGAAAGAAAGAATGAAGGAATGAAAGAAAGAAAGGAAGGAAGGAGGGAAGGAAGGAAGGAAAGAGAGAGAGAGAGAGAGAGAGAGGGAGGGAGGGAGGGAAGGAGGAGGAAGGGAGACAGAAAGAAAGAGAGAGAGAAACAAAGAAAGAGAAAAATAAAGAAATGGGTAATAATTTGAAAGGTGAGTAGGGTGAAAATTTTGTTCATATTTTTAAGTTGCAAGGTATAACAGTATATTTGTATGATACTAAGAAAGAACTGATAGAGAAAGAAAATAAATTCACTTTATTCTTTGTTGCTATTGAGAAAATGAGGAATACCTTATGAGGTAAACAGCTGGAGATGATTGTCTAGTAAGAATATCATTTTTAAATATTAATTATTCTTTAAATTTATTAACTAGATAATTATTCAATCCTTATATATAATATTCCTTCAAAATTGTATCAATTAATTTCTTATAACCCATTAGAACTTTGCAACCTATATTCATAGGTTATGTGTTTAGTGGGTTAAAGCCTGGGAAACGATGCAATGACCAGCATAGGCAGAGGGAACAGATAGGAAAAAGTAAGGTGCAGCCGTAATATCTAGGCCAACAAAAAAGAATTTTTTATGGGAATGAATAAGTATACTTTGAGAGGAAAATATAAATATTCCATAATAACAAAATAGAAAAGAGTAATCTTTCTGGTGATCTTTTATAAACTCCCTCTGGGAGGGAAAATTCTATCCCTGATTATAACTTATAAAATACAATCTCAAAACCTAACATTTTACTTTCTGATCTTTTCGAGGATAATTAGAGTTGTGGAAAAATAATACTCAAACATATGTTTATTTTATATCAGGTAGCTAATTATTATTGACCTTCTTTCTACTATATTCTGTGAAGGATATGCAAAATTATAAGACACAGTCCCTACCATCAAGAAAATTCAGCTAGGGAAGTTTTTAGTATGATTAATAGAAAAGGCAATGATATGGTAAAAATATCTGTTTTCTTTAAGGGATTATACTAGGAATAGAATAATTTAAGCAGCACTATTCAAAGACTTGTTTTACATATGTGCATTATGAGTAATCTTCAGGTTTACTTTAGTATCTTATGGTGAGAAAGACTTGCCTTTTTCTGCCTAAATATGTCTAAGTTTTATGAGGAGGGTAGGGTTAGGGAGATGAACTTGTTTTGTTTGTACTTTTTTGTTTGATTTGGTTTTGGATTTTTGCTTGTTTTTTTGTTTTTTTTTTTTTTTTGGCGGAGGGGGAGGCAGTGTTGAGTGTTTCTGGTGCACCAAATAATTTATGTTTGCAGTGAGTATATACTGAAGGACAGCTTATTCTCTAGACAGGAAACCATATACACTATTTTCTGGTTTTGTTGTTGTTAACAGTGCCTGCTTATAACCTGATTCCTGGGTAATTAGGGACTGAAAAGGTAATCAGAATTCAAGTGTGTTGAAGCTCACAAATGGGATTTGTGCTTAAAAGCCTTAGAAACAGAGAAACCCCCTCTGCATCCTATAAAATGGTCCAAAAGTCTAATCACCAACTCGAGAGAGAGGACACTACAACTCCTCTGAGTCTGGCAGTTAGTGGTAGAGAAAACCCCTAGAACACCCTTCACAGCTCTAAGTAAAAACAGTTGCCTTCATTGTCAGTTTTAATAGGGTCTGGAACCCACCCAAATGTGACTGAAATTGAAGTGGCGTTTGCATGACCTAAATGTATCACTTTAAACTTCATCCCCAAACACCAATCTACTGTTTATTTACCAGTTAATAGTTTGTTTCATTTAGCCTTGTTAAACAGGCTATGCTTATTTTTCCCCCATCATTATAAACTAGGGTTAAAGTAACTTAGTAATATTTTAAAAGAGAAAATAAAATGTAATGGGGCACCTGCATGAAATTTGAATTTTCAGCCCAGATGGTCCTAGAGTGTTTAATTAATTAAGTAGACAAACTATACAAAATTCTGTAGAAATATTATTTATTGATAGTTTAATTATTAGATGATCAGGATCAATAAGTCTTAGTCAGTTTTCCTGCCATTATAAATGGTCCCTTGGACATTCTCCTAAGACAGCTAGAAGGATAGTCAGTACATTCATCAATAACCCAGTTAACAACTGCCTCATTTAACTCCCTTGTACTTTTTGTCCTTGTCCCCAAAAAGGACAAAGGGAAATAGTATTTGGTCAAGCCCTGATAAATCAATAACTTAATGCAGTTAGTTACACTTGCTTAGTGAAGTTAATATTAAGAGCTTGTAAGAGTTTCCTTGTATTTACTTCTTTATTCCCACATCAGCCATTACAGAACATTCTCATTTTCCACATGAAAGCAACAGGAGCCATTTCACAGCTCAGACCCAACACACTGAACACCAAAAGATTAAGTGGCTAAGCTGCCTAGCATTGCTTGTTTAGCTTTGCCCACAGGATTTGAATTTGCACTACACTGTTGAACATCCTAAAATAATTTAACCACATCCCAAACACTGCATAAAGAAAGTCTGTTCCATTTCTCGCCTCTTTAGATTGCACGTCCAGAGCAATTTCTCCCAAATTAAATGGCATTTGGTTTGCGTTAGAATAATCAGGACAACTGCAAACATTAATAAGTTTGCAATAATAGCAAAGTTATTTTCTTCTCCAAATAGCCCTACGCATACCTATAAAGATTTTCCCTCCCGATTTGTTTCTCCTTTATTTTTTAAATAGATGCATCACTGTAATCTGGTTGAGTGTTATGATTCGCACCCTGGTTTTATTATGAAATGAAGCTTAATATAAACCCAGATGAAAAAGGAAGAGAAGGAGGCAGCCTACTGAAACAAGTTTGTCATTTGCAGGTTTGACCGGGGTCATTCCAAGCATCCATTCACTCATTCATTCATGTATTTAACAAGCACTTATTGAGAGTCCATATTGTGCAAGGGATGATATTAGGGGCTGTACATAGTGAGAGAATGAAAGAGAGTCATGGCCCTTTTCATTAAGGAGCTCCAGGTTAGTGTGGAGAAGACAAGCAGCTATTAGAGCATTACCAAGGAATATTGGATTAGAGAGATATACTAAATGCTGCAAAGTCTCGTTAAACAGATTTTTCTAAAGAAAGGCAGTTGTATTTAGAGTGGTGAGCAGACATCTAGCTCTGCCTGTTCATACATTTACCCTAAAAGTAAAGCTATTGTGCTTTATTTGGGACCAAGTTGTCTACTTCAGGCACATATAACATTATTTTGGTGACCTGATTTAGTATATAAATGTGGAGGAACTGAGGCACAGAGCAGTTAACCCAGGGCAGACTTAACCCAGGGCAGAACAAGAAATCAGCAATGAATTTGTAAATTTGGTAACTTCTATAAAATGAAAACTTTCACTAGATATAATGCATTTAAAGACTTTTGAGTATAGCAGATTTATCAGTAAAGGATGGACACGATATGATAATTGAGTCATATACTCTAATGTAGATTGAAGGAAGTCTTAAAAATGGGAAAGGCGGCTATTAATAACATCAACAATTAGCCTCTGAGGGACAAATCTAGAAAAAGAATGTATTCTAAGAAGCTATTCATAGCTTTTTAAGGTCACTTCAAATCCAGAAACATCAAGTTTAATGTCAGTACTTTTCTGAGATATCACAAAAGAGTATTGACTGCCAGATGTTACAAATCTTCAAAATGAGATTGCACGGTTTACACTACATTTTTCAAGAAATAGCACAATCTTGTTAGAATTTTTACATTTTTGTCTTTACGTGTTTCATATATTTCAACTCTGTTTAGAGGACACAATAAAAATTGCTAACTTTTTTTTACATCTTTGCATTTCCATTCCTCTGTAAAGTCCCCTGCAAGAAGCAAATGCTTTAAAATATTAAACATGGCATCATGATATTTAAATCCACCTCTACTTTTCTAAATAGGTTCCCAGAAAAAAACTATTTTTCCCAGCCACTTATGTGTTAGAGCGCCTCCCAGTGAATTCATCAATCTACTACCTGAGCCACATGGATATTGTTCTAACCCACATATCAAGATTTCTTTTCAAAGTTAACGATTGTGATTTCTAACATCACAGCAGTGTTTTTGTTTCTGCTGTGCTGCTTTGATATTGGCAGGAATTAGTTCAAAAGAATGCAATGAAACCTTTATTAGGGGACTGTGATACTCATAGACTCTGGGAAGGCAGCCAGGGGAATCAATTGGTGAAACATTCAAAGCCAAAGGTGTACCACCTTCTTTAACATTTTCCCATGCCAAAGCTGACTGCTGAGGCATTGAACTAAAGAACCTTGTCCTAGTCTTTGTAGTATTCAGCTTATTTCTTCAGACCTCAATACCTGTTTTTATTTACATTTCTTTCAGCATGATATGCTGTGATGTTCTGAGATTTCACTTCAAGGCACTGGCAGGTTTCTTTTACACCTGTGCAGTTCTTAATCATGGAAAGGTACTGAAGAAAGGGCTGCCAGGCAGGCCATGTGATAAAAATTGTCAGTATACTTATACACCACTAGAAATGGTGTATACATCTTATATGCCTGGAGATGTTCTTTGCCTAAGTCAAAGCAGGGCAGGAAATTCATGTTCTTGGGATGTGAAATGCTGACTTTTTCCTTATTATTAGAATATAAGCCAAGCTGAAAAGAACAAGGACTCTGAAAGAAAAATAACCAACTCCTCTGGCTCCAGTGTTCATCTGTCAACTTACTTTTCCAAGTCCAGATTATGAAAAGTGATGGTAGCAGGAGAAAGGAGAAAAGAAGGGGCAAAGTGTTTCACCCAGACATTGTTTGGATTAGCTAATAAAAATCTGCTAAGCTTTTGAAAATCCTTATCAAAAATCAGGCAATTAATTTTATCTTCATTTCTAATTGAGAGCAGCCAACATGGGTTTTCAGAGCAAAGACAGAGAGAATAATTTGTTAATGTTATTTGGTTAATCATAGTTCCCAAATATAAACTTTAAAGTCTTCTCAAAGTTTAGAGAATCATGGATTGCCACATGAAAACTGCAGAGTAAAAAAAAAAAAAAAAAAAAAAAACATATTTATCAATCTAATATAAAACACTAATTTAAAATACTACAGTTTATAAAATTATTTGCTTATATTATACTCCCATATATTATTAATGCCTTGTGCATGTTATAATATACATGTTTTTTAAGATTCCCTCAAAAGATTGCTGTTTCATAAGGAATCTGTAAAAACTGGGGTAGAATTATAACGTTATCAAAAGTTTTAGAGGCATCAATAGATTTGAAATAACTTAATCCAATAATTTCATTCCATAACATGGGAAACTGAGACTAGAAAGAAGAAATTTTTTCAAGATTACAAAGCTAACTAGCAGAGACAGGCCCTTTCGCATTCCCAAGACTTACAAGATACCAAGCTGCTTCCAAATAACAGTGTAGTTGGCAGGACTTTCCGTATGAAGTCCAGCTCTTGCAATTTACCCTACAAGGTATTAAAAATAGCATTACAGTTTTAACTGAATGTGTAGCTACTTCAATAAACTATTATATTTAATAACTACATACAGTTTTATTGGGTTGGCCAAAAGTTTTGTTTAGTTTTTTCTGTAAGATGACTCTAGTAGAGCTCAGTTGTCTTTAACTTCGTTCGAAACCATTTATTTAGATTGTATTGTGACAGCTGTCATATCAGTGTGCATTTAAAAAAAGACATCAAATTTGGTGAATTTTTGTGTAGCCATTTTAATATTGAAGATGGAAGAAAAAAGCAACATTTTCGGCATATGATGCTTTGTTATTTCAAGAAAGGTAAAAACACAACTGAAACGCAAAAAAAAAGATTTGTGAAGTGTATGGAGAATATGCTGTGACCAATCTAACATGTGAAAAGTGGTTCAAGAAGTTTTGTGCTAGAGATTTCTTGCTGGACGATGCTCCATGGTCAGGTAGACCAGTTGAAGTTGATAGCGATCAAATTGAGACATTAATTGAGAACAATCAACGTCATACCACACAGGAGATAGCTGACATACTCAAAATATCCAAATCAAGTGTTGAAAATCATTTGCACCAGCTTGGTTATGTTAATTGCGTTGATGTTTGAGTTCCACGTAAGTTAAGCGAAAGAAACCCTTCTTGACCGTATTTCCACATGCGATTCTGTACTTAAATGTAATGAAAACGTTCTGGGGTTTTTTTGTTTTTGTTTTTGTTTTTGTTTTGTTTGTTTGTTTTTGCGGTACGCGGGCCTCTCACTGTTGTGGCCTCTCCCGTTGTGGAGCACAGGCTCCGGATGCGCAGGCTCAGCGGCCATGGCTCACGGGCCTAGCTGCTCCGCGGCACGTGGGATCTTCCCGGACCGGGACACGAACCCGTGTCTCCTGCATCGGCAGGCGGACTCTCAAACACTGCGCCACCAGGGAAGCCCAAAATGTTCTGTTTTTAAAACAAATTGTGACGGACAATGAAAAGTGGATACTGTACAATAATGTGGAATGGAAGAGGTCGTGGGGCAAGCAAAATGAACCACCACCAATCACACCAAAGGCTAGTCTTCATCCGAAGAAGGTGATGTTGTGTATATGGTGGGATTGGAAGGGGGTCCTCTATTACAAGCTCCTTCTGGAAAACCAAATGATTAATTCCAACAAATGCTGCTCCCAATTAGACCAACTGAAAACAGCACACGAAGAAAAGCATCTAGAATGAGTCAACAGAAAACACATAATCTTCCATCAGGATAATGCAAGACTGCATGTTTCTTTGATGACCAGGCAAAAACTGTTACAGCATGGCTGGGAAGCTCTGATTCATCTGCCATATTCATCAGACATTGCACCTTCAGATTTCCATTTATTTTGGTCTTTATAAAATTCTCTTAATGGAAAAAATTTCAATTCCCTGGAAGATTGTAAAAGGCGCCTGGAACAGTTCTTTGCTCAAAAAGATAAAAAGTTTTGGGAAGATGGAATTATGAGGTTGCCTGAAAAATGGCAGAGGATAGTGGAACAAAAGGTGAATACGTTGTTCAATAAAGTTCTTGGTGAAAATGAAAGATGTGTCTATTTTTACTTAAAAACTGAAGGCACTTTTTGGCCAACCCAATATATAATGAAAATATTATATTGATATATATCAAACATAATGATATATATCTAATAAAGTGCAGTGTCCAAAGGATTAAAGAAAACTGCATAATTAGACAAAATAGTTAAATGTGTACAAGATACTTATTGATTTCCAGTTTAACACTTTCACTGTTTTCTAAGAAAATAAATGCAAGTGATTAATTTGAGAAAACATGATATTCCACAAATGAATAAAAATGCATTTGAAATGTTAAATAATGTATTATTTCTTTACTTCTTCCCTTTCCAGAGATCTTTCCAAATGTTCAGTTACAATTCTTTCAACTGTGAGTATAAATTATAGAGACCTTTTCAGCTTCATTTTACTGTGGTTGACTGAACACTGGATTGACATGCTCAGTGGTCACACAGACATCAATTGGGATAATGATATAACAATAACAAACATGTTTTCTTAGAAATATTTTAAAGAGTAAATAATATACTGAACCATAAAATGAAAAGAAGAGGATGCAAATGCTCTTTAAATATTTTTTTATAAACATACTGAATTGTAGACAGGAACTTTTAAAACAGGAAATAGAACAAATTTGTTTTCAGGTTGCACTTAAAAATAGATGAAATAAAAAGGGGGAAATTTTATTTATATTCTGTATATAGGAGTTAACTTTAAAACAAAATTTTAAGTCTATATAAAGAGTTCAAAATGAAGGAGATAGTAAATGAGCCAGAAGGACAGAATTAGCCAAATGAAGATTATTTTATATTTAATTTAAAAGATCAAATGAAAAATATTTAATATAGGAAGGAAAACATTTGACTTGACATGAAATCTATCAGTAAGCAGAGAAAGTGATGGATAATGTAATGAGATAGCCCATTTTAATTAAATTTTCAAAATATGTTAATCAAAATCTATATAGGCCAAATAAAAAAAACCCAACAAAATGGAAAATGGATGGTAAGCCAAGATATGAATGGGGAAATAAGAAGGAACACTAATTATAGAGAAATATCAGTTCACTGAACTCTTTGTTGACCAATTGCTCAGGTCAACAGCACTATAGCTAAGGAATGGAAGTTAACAGATGCCTACCAACATGGGGTCTCTAATGCTTTATTTCTTAGCAATATTAGAAAAGTCAAATGGAGCCATGCACAAGAGGTTTAACAGTAATTTGCAATATAAATTTAAAAAACACAAATTAAATAAATTGTATTTTCTATTATTTCAGTTTTATTCTTCAAATCAATAGAGTTTGATAAAAAAGTTCTCTAGTGCTCCACTCTTACAGTTTAAAACATTTTCCTAAAGATCAAATAACTCACATAAAACAACTAAAACAAATCTAGTGGATCTTGTAGAAAAGAAAAAGATTCACTATTGAGCAGATATCCAGTTCTGAAATTTAGTTGTATATTCTTCTTGAAAGTTCTCTGTGGAATGAAACCGTGTCATTAGACAATTTCTGTTGTCGTTGCTTTCAATTTTATGCAAAGGTAATTTAGTTTTTCTATATTCCTCTATGATGACAATTCTGTAGGATTTTCATGTTGTTGTACTTGGTTTTTGCCAATGCTCAGATAAAAATTGAGTATTTACCTTATGACAGAAAACATTTCAAATTTTGTATTGCTATATAGTCAATCAGCTGGACAGGTCCATTCTCACAGTTAGTGTCCTCTCTCTTTCTTTCTTCTTTATGATTGACTCGGCCTAACCACTGACACAATAGCCTCTGACCAAAGGGAATGGTTCTTTTCCAGAGTTATTGTTTTGGATTCTATTCTCAGTTAAGTATGTCTCACTGAACCCTTCTAATATAAACAAAATATTTGGATTACTTTCAAAGTAATAATGCCCAAAGGCAAAATTTAATATAAAACCCAACTTTTTTTTTTTTTTGCAACTCAGCAGAAAGACCTACAAAATATGTGATGCTTGGCAGAATGACCAGGATCAATTTTTATTGCTACATGAGGTCAGCCACTATCTTATCTAGTAAGCAGATTCCGGTTTTTGTTATTTTTTGTAAAGTACATTCTATGAGAGGCAGATGCAATATCAGCTGTTCTTGATCGATTCTTACGTAAATAAGAGAGTGACGAACCCCCCAACCAATTTGGGGAGGAGTCACCTCAAATTGAGTGATTCATCTTCAGCTAACCTTGTGGTAATTAAAGAAAAATTCTATCATGCAGGATCCACGCTGCTTCAGTCATCAACTAAGCAAATTAATAACAGTCAGCCCCTAAATACTTCCCTGAATAACTTAGAATATGTTATTAAGAAGATGATTAAAGGCTCCAAGTTCTAGAGAATTTTTGTCATCCTGTTCATTATCAAGATAGAATATCTATCTAAATATGAAATATTAGTAGGTAAGACAATCTGATTTTGGCTGTCATTGGTTTTTAAAAGGAATTTATATCAGTCAATTCTTCTTAGGAATATTTTCTCCTACAAAATTATTGACAACTTATGCATAGAAAGATGTCTGGAATTTATCAGCTTCAAATGACTAATTCCTGGGATGTATTTCCAGACTCAGAGGTGATGGTAAATAGTCACAGAATATTATTTTTCCTGATGCATTACAGCTAGAGTTTCTGTTTTCACAATCTGGAAATAAGATATCTAAAGTTATTTGAACATTATGTCTACTATTGGACAAAATAAAGGCAAGTTTCTGGATAATACAAGAAAAAAAACTGTGAACTGAATGAAATGAGTCTAACGTTCAATATAAATGTAAGAAATAAGATAGAGGTGCTGTCACCAGTGGTCATGTCTAGCTTATTCCTGAAATATTGGCATGGAAGTTTGAACTAGCTCACTGTGTGTGCCTGAGTCATCACGGTGTTTTTCCAGACCAGTGGTAGAGATCACGCTGCTCTAACCAGCAGACATTTTCTTCTTACACTTTGGGTGCCTTTGCTTATTTTTCTCATGGCTTCTAATTTTCATCTAATGAAATTATAAGCTTTGGAGTCAAACAAACCTGAGATTGAAGCTTGACTTTGAGAGCTGTAACTAGTTTGACCTTTGTCACATTCACTTTTGTTAGCCTTAGTTTCTTCAACTATAAAATGGTGAGGTTAAATGGATCAACAGTGAAATGAGACACACACACATATTTAGCAGTGTCCACCACGTTCAATAAACTTAGCTACAAGAAATTTATTAATTTATTATTAAGTTTGTAAGACATTATAGGAGTATAATTAAGTAAATGTATTAATATCATGCATCCATTCATTTACTGTTTCATGAACACTTGTCCTTCCTGATACTGTGCTGGGCTTTGCCAAACAGGGATCCAATAAACTAAGACTAGATCTTGAAGAACATGTAGCATCTATCCAGGGAGATACCTATGTGAATAATTCACAATAAGACAACATAATAAGTATGATAATAGAAAAATTACTAAAGGAGCAAGGAAATACTGAGGAGGAAATTATTTATCTCTTCTTTTTTGGGGTATTCAAGGAAGTACCCCAGAAAGTGGTCGCTCTTGAATTTAACCTTGAAAAATGAGTAGGAATGTGCCATTGCAGGAGGGGACGGGAAATTTCCAGCCAAGAGCAATGTTTCAAAGGTGTTCAGATACACATTGTGCCTGGGAAGTGAGTTAGGCCTGGCTAGAGGACCCAATGCCCTCAGCTTTACTAAAGAAACCGTCTTCTCCAATACTCCCCATTGTTATTAATAATAACATTATTCTAAATATACTATTCAGTCAGTTTTGATATCTTTATCCATTAGTTCTATGATCATCCACTGTCAAATGTGGCTACCTTTGCTTTCAATGATGGATTTTAAAGTATGTTATTTTTATCCATTTCTCCTATTCATATATTAGTCAGGATGACTATCTTCTAGGCATTCCACACTCCATTCCCCTTGCAAAAAACATCAGCATCTTTATAGGAGCTGATTATACTCACACTCCTCTGCTGAATAAAAAAAAAAAATCTAAATAATTCAGTATTTGATTTTAAGAGTTGCTATCAGCCTTCATAGACCTATTGTCCCTCTCTTTTTTCTCAATATTCCAATCGGTTTTTCATTAACTCAGAGTATCGACTTTATTCAAACACAGCATTAATGGGACAGTTCAGATTGTGAATTCTGAAGCTTGATTGCCTGGGTTTGTATTCTGTGATCACTACTCCCTAGCTGTGTGGCCTTAGACAAGCACCTTATCCTCAGTGTCCTCATCTGTAAAATGGCAATAGTGCTAACACTTCTCTCTTAGGATTAAATGAGTCAGGAATAGGTGTGTTAATACATGAACAGCATTTAAACAGGGTCTGGCACATGACAAACATTCAGTAAGTTTTTAGCTAATATTACTATTTCCTCTTCAAAGTATAATTGTCCTATTTTAGATCATGATTTAAAAGATTTTTAAATGATGTATGGTGAATTTTTAATGATACATGAATATATGCTTTTTCTAAAAGAGGCAAGCAATAGCTATCTACAGATATGAATCATAACTGAAGCTCTCCCCTTTATCCCCACTGCTATTGCACAACTCAGAGGTAACTTCTGGTGACAGTTTAACAGGTATAATTCTGGTTCTTTATCTTTGTTTCTTTGAACACAAATTAGATCTTGCCCCATGAATTATCCTGGAATTTAATTTTTTTTTACTTATTATATAGGTAACTTTCCATAACAACACATATTAAATTCATTTATTTACCAAATATTTCCTAAACAGCTACAATGTACCAGTCCTTTTCCTACTTGCTGGAAATACATCAGGGAACAAAAATCCCTGCCCAATTGAAGCTTACATTCTCTTTGATGTATACTTTACACATTTCTAATAGCTACAGTATACCATAGAGTATGAATCTAACATAAGTTCTTGTATCACTCCTATACTGAAGTAAATGTAGATGGTTTTCAGTTTTTGCTAATATATTACCACTGACGACCTTTATACTCATGTTTCTGAGTTTTTAATTTTCAGGAGAGATTCTAAATAGTGGAATTACTGATATAGAGGGCTTTAAAAAAATTCATTTTCTTCCAGTTGTGTTGAGATGTAATTGACATACAACACTGTATACGTTTAAGGTGTACAGCATAATGATTTGACTTGATACATGATGAAGTGATTACCATAATAAGTTTAGTGAACATCCATCATCTCAATGAGATACAACTTAAAGAAATAGAAAAAAATTTCTTCCTTGTGGATGACAAGGAAGATGACAACACTTAGAATTTACTCTTGACAACTTTTGTATAAAACTTCCAGCATTGTTAATTATATGTATCATGCTGTACTTATAATCCTAGTACTTATTTATCTTATAACTAGAAGTTTGTACATTTTGACTGCCTTCATCCAGTTCTCCCTTCCCTCACTCCCTGCCTTTGGTAACCACAAATCTGAAATCTTTTCCTATGAGTTTGTTTATTTGTTTGTTTTTAAAGTATATTTGACCTAAAACATTGTTAGTTCCTGGTACACAACATAATGATTCTATATTTCTATAATATTCAAAATAATCACCAAGATAAGTCTACTTGTCATCTGTCACCCTGCAAACATATTGCATAATTATTGACTATATTCTCTGTACTGTACATTTCATACCTATGACTCATTTATTTTGTACCTGAAAGTTTGGACCTCTTCATCTCTCTCACTTGTATTTCTCCTACCCACAACCCCCTCCCCTCTGGTAGCCACCCCCTCCCCTCTGGTAGCCACCTGTTTGTTCTCTGTACCTATGACTCTCTTTCTGCTTAGTTATGTTTGTTCATTTGTTTTGTTTTTTAGATTCCACGTATAAGAGAATTCATACATTATTTGTCTTTGTCTGACTTATTTCACCTAGGATAATACCCTCTAGGTCCATCCATGTTGTTTCAAAGGGCAAGATTTTATTCTTTTTTATGGCTGAGATATATTCCACTATATATATATATATATATATATATATATATATATACACATACACACACACACATACATTTTCTTTATCCATTCATCTATTGATGGGCACTTCAGTTGCTTCCATATCTTGGCTATTTTAAATAATGTTGCAATGAACAGAGGATGCACATATCTTCTCTGATTAGTGCTTTCTTTTCTTCAGATAAATACCCAGCATCACATGGTAGTTCTATTTTTAATTTTGGGGGGAACCTCCTACTGTTTTCCACAGTGACTACACCATTTTCCATTCCCACCGGCAGCGCACAAGGGTTCCCTTTTCTCCACATACTCGCCAACACTAGCTTTTTGTTTTTGTTTTTTTGTTTTTATTTTTGTTTGATAATAGCCACTCTGACAGGTGTGAGCTGGTATCTCACTGTGGTTTTAATTTTCATTTCTCTGATGATTAGTGATGTTGAGCACATTTGCATGTGCCTGTTGGCCATCTGTATATCTTCTTTTGAAAAATGTCTACTCAGGTCTGCTGCTCATTTTTTAATTGGGTTACTTGTTTTCCTGATGTTGAGTTACAGAAGTTCTTTGTATATTTGGGGTATTAACCCCTTGTCAGATAAATTGTTTGCAAATAATTTCTTTCATTCAGTAGGTGGTCTTTTCATTTTGTTGATAGTTTCCTTTGCTATGCAAAAAGCTTTTTGGTTTCATGTTGACCTATTTTTAAAATTTTTGCTTTTCTTTCCCTTGCCAGAGATTTTTATATATATATATATATATATATATATATATATATATATATATATAGCTAAGATCAATGTCAAAGAGTGACTGCCTATGTTTTCTTGAAGTTTCATTGTTTCAGGTCTTACATTTAAGTCTTTAATCCATTTTAAGTTTATTAATGTATATAGTGTGAGAAAGTAGTCCAGTTTGATTCTTTGCATATAGCTGTCAGCTTTTGCCAACACCATTTATTGAAGAGGCTGTCTTTTTCCCATTGTATATTCTTGCCTCCTTAGTCATAGATTAATTGCCCATATAAATGTGGATTCAGTTCTGGGCTCTTAACTCTGTTCCATTGATCTATAAGTCTGTTTTTGTACCAGTACCATATTGTTTTGATTACTGTAGCTTTGTAGTATAGTTCAAAATCTGGTAGCATGAGATCTCCAGCTTTGTTCTTCTTTATCAAAATTGTTTTGGTTATTCAGGATCTTTGTGTTTCCATACAAATTTTAGAATTATTTGTTATAGCTCTGTGAAAAATGCCATTGGCATTTTGATAGGGATTGCAGTAAATCTGTAGATTGCCTTGGGTAATATACAATATTAATCTTTACAGTGAACATGGTGTATCTTTCCTTTCTGTTTGTTTGTTCTTCAATTTCTTTCAACAGGGTCTTATAGTTATCTCAGTACAGGTCTTTCACCTCCTTAGGAATATTTATTCCTAGGTATTTTATTGTTTATTTTGTGATTATAAATGGGATTGTCTTTTAAAATTTCTCTTTCTGAGAGTTCATGTTAGTGTATAGAAATGCAACAGATTTCTGTATGTTAATTTTGTATCCTACAATTTTACTGAATTTATTGTTGAGTTCTAGTAGATTTTTGGAGGTTCTTCAGGATTTTCTATATATAGCATCATGTCATCTGCGGTTTCCAATTTGAATGTTATTGAAAAGTGAGTTTTAGGAAAAATAACTAACAAAGGCAAGAGAAGAGAAAAGAAAAGAGAGGTGAAACCAGTTGTGTGTGATAATATAGACACCAAGATAAGAGTGTGTTTCAAGAAAAGTATATTAATAGTATTAAATACTGCTGATAGATCAATCATGATGGGAACAGAAAATACTCTTGATTTTATTATGTGGCAAGGGGTTCTCTAATTTCCTCAACTGGAATGACTTCTCCTGTCCTTCTCAGCCATCTATTTCAAGTCTCCTAAGGTCTTATTATCTAATCCAGCCATGCTCCCAAATCACTTTCCAAAAATGATTTCTATTTCCAGGTTATGTGCTCAACTCTTCCTAATGTAGTCATTCTAACATGTAATTGTTTGTCTATTATGAGTCAATCCATTAGTGTCATGTTTTGTTTATTTTTCCTAATTCAGTTTATAACACTCTGGCCAATACCCCACTCACCTCTACTTTCATTATACCCATATGGCAAAATTTCAACCATGGATTAACACAAGTATGCATTTTTCCATGCTCTTCTGAGTCAGCTAAGTACTACTGGAGAAAGCCACAAAACAGGGGAGGCTGTTTCTATAAAATGTTCTTGACCACCAGTTTCATCTGGGCCCTCAACAAAACCTGTAAGTTTTACCATGTTTCTCTGAAAAGTCCAGTTCCCTACTGTCCACAATACCACACAGTAGGGACACACACAAAAAATTCAGTGAATAAAAGCTTTCCAGTACTTCTCCATTCTTCTAAAATCACCACTGACCAGTAGCTCTTTCATTCTGAAAAGAAGATTCTGACTTCTACTTCATTTCCATTAGATAAGAGTCACTCTATAGCTTGCTAATAAGCCTAAAAACCTTTCTGTACCTACACCAATCTTTCCTCATTCCCTTTAGTTTCAACATATTGTGTCCTCCAATCTAAGGCCAGGGTCATTGCATAAACTTTGGATCCCACTTATTCTATCCTTTGTAAAACTGCACTGCAGGATTTTCCTTTTACTCTTTGTACTTTCAGTTTTGACCCCTCTAATCAATATATAAAATGTATTCAATATCTGCTACCTTAAAAAAAGAATCTCTTCCTATGGTAGATGCTGTGACTAATCACTCAGATTGCTGCCTTCTGAACTTAGACATTCATTCTGCTAGTTGCCAGAGTACTTACTGCTGATAGCTGAGTCCTTCCCCAGGCATTGCCATAAGCAGCATATAAAAAGAATCTCATCTCCTGTAGATGGAGGAGTGAAGAAGCTGAGGATTAGTGCCAGTGTTTAATTATAAGGGTAGTTGAGCTTTAGAGAAGGCTGAATTTTGACTTCAACAAGGCTGTTATGCCAAAGTCACTGATTAAAAAAGTGTGGAATTGACATTTTGACCTGAGAATATCTGGATCAATGCATTCAAATATTTTAATCCCCATATTCTGCTGAACCATCTGGGCCTTCAGAAATGGCCTATTTCTTCCTCTTAAAGGTTAGTAGTGGGCTTCCCTGGTGGCAGAGTGGTTGAGAATCTGCCTGCCAATGCAGGGGACACGGGTTCGAGCCCTGGTCTGGGAAGATCCCTCATGCCGTGGAGCAACTGTGCCTGTGCACCATAACTACTGAGCCTGTGCATCTGGAGCCTGTGCTCCGCAACGAGAGGCCGCGACAGTGAGAGGCCTGTGCACCGCGATGAAGAGTGGCCCCCGCTCACCGCAACTAGAGAAAGCCCTCGCACAGAAACGAAGACCCAATACAGCCAAAAATAAATAAATAAATAAATTATTTTTTAAAAAAGGTTAGTAACAACAATCACTTGAAGACAAGTCAAAGACCTCAGACTAATAAAGTCAAGGTTCAATATACCTCATGTGGATGTGATACAGCTACAGAGGAAGGAAAGAGGCTATACCCCTGTAAAGGCTACAGAACTTAGCCAAGGTATACCTGCAGAGGCCAGGGAAGTATGTGTGGTTTAGATCAGGTGGGTTCTGGGTCCAGAGAACAGGTGGTAGAACATAAAGTTGGATGATAGAGAGTTGATCAATATGGAAGAACTTTCCCTTGATACAGGAATTAATACCTTGTCAAGAGCCCTGGGACATGGCACAACAACCCTGTTGGAATGCTCTTGGAAACTGGGCAAAAATAATGAACAATACAAAATGAAGTCAAAGTGCACATATTAGCATGAAAAATGATAGAAGAAGTAGCCAAAAGGCTCAGAGAAGTCAGTATTGTAAGAGAGTTATACACATAAGGCTGGAAATACCACCAGCCAATTGTGTTCCACAGGGGTTCCAGATGACAATCCATTTACTATTAAGGAATTTTCTAGGAATCTCAGTGTTAGCTGTTCTCACTAGACCAGGACTGACTATAGGAGATGGTGTTATAGAACTGGGCTTCATGATAATAAGCGGAATGAGAGGATCCAAAATACTACTACTACTAATAATAATAATAATGGAGGACTGGAAGGAGTACGTAACTGACAGAGCAAGATGGTTATCTTACCTTAATGAGCAGCAGGTTGGAGTGGCAGTGGATTGGGGACAGTGCTGACTCACAGAGAGCCATGGAGATGGTATATGCAAGGATAATGAAGATGAGAAGCCAATAAGGGTATTCTCAATCTAAATAATAAAAAGAAGTCAAGATTGGACAGCAGGAGGCTGAGAACACTGCCATAATAAAAAGTCATGACCCTCTGCTTAGCTTCCAGACTTGCCAGCGTTCAGGTCCAGTACTCATTAAATGAAGGAGAGACTGGTTTACAGGGAGGAAGTACCCAATAACTCCATGCCACAAATGTCTATGGTGACTTTAGGTGAATTACAAAATCTTTCTCTAATTTTTCTTTTATAAAATTGGGACAATAACAGTGTCTTCTCATTGGCAAATGTTTTGTGGACTAAATGAAATAATTTGTGTGGCCTTTGATAAAGGTCCAGAATGTATTAGATATTAATTTTGTTATAGAAGTAGTAATATTAAGCAATTATATGTCTTATTTATACAGAACAATTATAAATTTAATATTTGCCATTAATAACATATAAGAATAGTCTTTAAAAAAAATGTCAGCTCTCTCTCATACATACTTGGTGCAGTAAAATTCAGTGACCACCTCTCCAGTTGTTTCATCTCTTCCTTGGGTTGTTCTGCACAGCCCATCTTTTATCTAATTTCTTTCAACTTTTGAACTGTGCTGCTTGATCTTTCAATTCTTGATCTGTAAAGAAGAATATATTTTTAATAATTCACCCTAAGAATCAGATCATGTCTATCACTCAACCTCTTTCTGATGCCACCAACATAAAGCTTCTGGATTTCGTTTTATCATAAATATTTCAATAAATCCATAGGTAGCTTTGGAGATTTATTTTTGAAAAAAAAAAGAACATTCTTAGATGTTTAAAAAAAAAGCTACTTTAATACTTTTAAAATTTTAAATTGGGTCAAAGTTAATCCTTTATTTTACAAATTATGAATATTTGCAACCTATACAAGTAATTTTTTTCAGATTTTCCTTAAATACATGATTATTTTAAAAAGCAGGCCAATAATTTTTGGAAGCTTTATTTTTTGAAAGTGAAAGAAAAAAATCAAAAGGAGAAAAAAGATAACCCTGTATAACTTGTCTTTTGCAGGTTCTGAGAGTAGTTCTACTTGACAAGAGAGGAAATGGCAACCAGAGTCTTCTGTCAGAGGCAGAAACTAAAGTCATGCAGTTTTTAATTTAAATGAAGACAGATAAGGTTAAACTTTGCAAACTTGCCTAACTTTGTATTTATCCCTCATGCTGCAGAGCTAACTAACTGCTACCATCTGAAGAAAAGTTTACACTAAGTTTAATTACAGCACTAGTAAGTCATTTCATTTTAGAAATATTTACTGAGCTCAAAATATATGTATAGAGGAGTCCCTCTACTAGATACCATCAGTCTAAATGTATGAATAAGTTTGATTCCTTCACCCAAGGAGGTTAGAATCTAGTTTGGAAGACTATAAGCCTGTCCTTCACCTTGATAAAAGGAAAACTCCAATGATGGACTGTCATTCATTGCAGTTGGAAGAACTGGTGAGAGAGTTGGCATTTGGGCTGGATCTTGACAGGAACACCTTTCCTCTTACAGATGGAAATGAGAGCAAAGGGCAAGATAAGGAAAAAGAAAAGTGTGCAACTGAGAGTCCCAGGGCATGGAACAGAATGCTGAGCCATCCAATGGGGTGAGACATAGGTACTGATAATGGTTGAATGAAAACTAAACCTGGATCAACTGGAGTCCCTTTTTTTGAATATTTCCATACCATACTCAGGAATTTAAATTTTATTTTAAAAATAGGAGTCACCATCAAAGATAGTTTGTGAGTTTTGTTTGGTGGGGGTAGTGCAGGAGTGATCAGAGGAGTGATATAGTAATGTAATTACACTTGTGTTTGGAGAAAATTACTATATAGAATCTAAGGGCTGGGTACTGACAACCTTCTTTTTAGAGTAAGTAAGTTGGAACTGTGAATCTCTAAATTCCTATCTTTCATTCTTTTTCATATCCTCCTCCCCAAGCATCTAGCACAGCCCCTTGTCTGATATTCACTAAATATTTGATGAAAATCTTTGGTTTGGTTTCAAGAAAACTACATGTAAGGACACAGCTTTAGTGTTCTAGGAAATGAAACTGCTTCTAGGTGGTGTTTTAAACAAAGATCTAAGATCATATCAAAGGGAAGAACCCAATTCTGACTAGGAGTACTGGGCTGGAGAACAGTGAGTAAGGCTTTATGGAAGAAGATCCTTCTTCTTTATGGAAGAAGGTAAAGGCCTAAAGCAAAGCAATATCCATGAACTTAGAACTTTTAGGAGAGATCATGAATGCTGAAGAGGGATTGACCACAGAGATAGCAAGGAAATCCTAAAATGGATATTCATCAATTTCTTAGAGTCAAACTGTCCAACCTGTGGAGACACGGATCAGGGGAGACTCAAGCTTATTCTACCACCTACTGCACAGGGATGTGTATCTGTCTGGATACTGACAGGAAATATGTGACACACTCCAATGGTATAATTTGTGTAGAGTGTAATAAAAGGACCATTTACAAAGGTGTGGATAGGATATAGATACTGTGATACCCTAGGTCTACTAGTACCCGATGTTTCTATCATATGTAGCCCTCAAGCAGAGAAGAGAGGCTGCCTTAATGGAAATGGAGAAGAAGCTCAATGAGGAGAGAGCTGTCTGTCAGGAGTCACTACCTGTTGGTCAGGAGACGCAGCCAGCTCTCAGCAAAGCCAAGGAGAGGAAGCAGAGGACTTCACTCTGCTCCTTTTCTCCTACCTCTTCCTGAAGTTCCTAATTTGCTTAACCAAACAGGATGCCAGTGGGCAAGGGAGCCCTTTGATGTAGGCCAAACCATTAGTCTCATTGAGCACAGAGATGGGTAAGAGTGTTTTTGAGGGAAAAATAGAAGATATATAAATAATATACAGAATGACACATGATTGACAAATTAGTTACAATGAAAAACATTAAAATTAAAATAGCACGTATCTACCTGGATTATCATGAGAAAACATTATTCTTCTTCTATGCTGTATTTTCAAATGCCAATTTACTCTTGAAAATGTCTTCTCCTGTATATTTGATACACCCAGACATACCAACTTAAAATTAGTATGCAAATATAATTACAAAATGTAGTTTATATACCACATGTACATTTTCTTGATTAAAAGTCACTCAAAACAGAGACATGGGGCTCCCCTGGTGGCGCAGTGATTGAGAGTCCGCCTGCCGATGCAGGGGACACGGGTTCGTGCCCCGGTCTGGGAAGATCCCACATGCCGCGGAGGGGCTGGGCCCGTGAGCCATGGCCGCTGAGCCTGCGCGTCCGGAGCCTGTGCTCCGCAATGGGAGAGGCCACAACAGTTAGAGGCCCGCGTACCGCAAAAAAAAAAAAAAAAAAATACAGAGACATGGATGTAGAGAACAAATGTATGGATACCAAGGGGGAAAGGGGTGGTGGTGGTGGTGGGAGGAATTGGGATATTGGGATTGACACATATACACTATTGATACTATGTATAAAATAGATAGCTAATGAGAACATACTGTATAGCACAGAGAACTCTACTTAATGCACTGTGGTGACCTAATTGGGAAATAAATCCAAAAAAAAAGGGGATATATGTATATATGTATAGCTGATTCATTTTGCTGTACAGTAGAAACTAACACAACATTGTAAATCAACTATACTCCAATAAAAATTAATTTAATTAAAAAAAGTCACTCAAATAGTGACTAGATTTTTTTTTTTTTTTGCTATGTGGATTGACAGCAAATGTGCCAAAATTTGTAATATGAATTTTAAAACATGTTTATTTATCTTTTACCCTTACTGTTAGCCTTCATGGAAGACCGTATTTCACCAAAATGAAACATGGCAACAAATTTTGTTTTTTAAATGCTGAGATAAATGATGCACTACTATTTATTCAAAACTTATAAAATACTTGAATTACTTTTCCACCACATAAGATTTCATAAGATATATTTTATAATCATTAAATTATAAAAATTACAGTTCTAAAAATGTCTGCAAATAGGAAAAAAAATACCTTGAACACTCATGCTTAAGCTACAATTTAAGAACAACAAAGATGATTGGATATAAGTATCCAATCTTCATTTGACATCTAGATTATATGCCTTATATCTAAATTGCACATCACAAGGTCAAGTCAAAAAAGTACAGGTCTGAATATGTGACTCTTTGGGGCCACACAGGCTTCACAGCAGGGCCCGAGGCTGGCTAAAATCAGTAGGCCTGAGTCTGCAGGCCTACAGAATTAGGCACTGTTACTACTCAATACTCTGTAATGATCTATACGGGAAAAGAACCTAAAAAAAGAGTGGGTATATGTGTATGTATAGCTGATTCACTTTGCCATATAGCAGAAACTAACACAACACTGTAAATCAACTATACTCCAATAAAAATTTTTAAATTTTAAAAAGAATCCAAATAAAACAACAAAACATAAGCAGGCACTAATTTATAACTTCTTAATTTTCCCTTAAAAGTCTCAACGATCTTTGAAGGTCATATGGTAAGAGAATAACTCCAAAGAGCAATGGAAAATTAATAAAATTACTAATTTATTCTGATGTGAAAAATCAAAAAGGAAGACTGTTTTTAACCCAGAGTAACATCCTATACACTATAAGCAAAGCATTAAAAGTTCAATTTCCATTTCAAAATCCCTGTTTTCATTCTCATTGTTCATAGTTGCTTTGACGTTTCTGTACTCTGACAGAGAGCATGGTTTCATTTGGGGAAAGGAATCAATTTCTCAATGTAAATTATGATTTACACACTTCCCTTCCTCACCTATTTTGAACTGATTTGATTCTAGAAGCACTAAAACATGTGAAAAACACCGTTTTGCTTGATTTAATAAACACTTAGAAAATGGCTTGTTGGATAAGCCCTAGACCAAAAACTAGCAATCCTGAAGGAATGCATTTTCCTTTTTTTGGTCAGTTCCCTTCTCAGTGTTCCAGACTCTACCTTTTAATTAAGGTACAAAGGAATCCTCAGGTCAAGAGGAAGCTAACATCCCTGCATAGGGAATCCATCTACCTTATAATAACCTATTCTTAGGAAACAATTTTGACTCCGAAGTATGGTTTATTAAAATTGTATGATAGTGTTAAAATTGATGGAACTCAGGACCTAGCCTTTTCTAAAGGCCTAAAGAGAAGCATAAAACAATGAAAGAGAGTTTATTCTAACAGATATACCAATGGGCCAATCAAAAACAGTCATACTTTTAATAGTCTCTATAGAGAAGATACTGAATAAACTTCCAAAAAGGTAAATATTTAATAATTTAAGTGGTTTAATCAAAGAAACAGCAAAAGGTAACAGGGCAAAATTTTGATCACACGCTTTGTGACAGGTACTCTGTTAAGTTCTTCACTTACATCATATCTAATACTCCAAAGCAATCAGTATGTTCATTTCAAGATAAGGAATATGGAACTTTATGGCAAACAGTTTCTATTTTCTTGAGTACCTTGCTCATCAAGATTAGAACATAGCCAAAATCTCTGAGATAACCATATGGTAATCATCCATTGAAAACCCTGTTTTCTATCTTGGCAGAAGTAGATGTGTGGGTGATTCTCAATCACTGTAGCTCTTGGATACATTCCCTGTCAATTCAGATAACCCCACATGCAGGAGCAGGTTTTCACCAGAGGAAGAATGTTAAATGCTCACCAGAAAATTTGCCATATTAGTAATCTTTTTTCAGGCAATATTCTGGAATTTGAAGGAAACCGGATCAATTAGCTATTGGTGGTAAAATAACACCAAGCCTTAGAGAAAGCCAAAAGGAGTGTGAGTACACAAACTTCTGTAGTTCAGCCTTTTCAGAAATCAAGCCAGGTTAGGGGGACATTTTTTGTTTTTTTCTGATGAAAGTTCTCACTAAGTTTCAGTGTGTTCTGGTGGCAAATATGGCCTAAAGAACTAACTTGGGAGCAGGATTCTGAAACAGCTCTTAGGTCAGAATATGAAATGGAATCATTACAAGTAAAGTTACCAGAAAAAAATATTGTAGAAATAGACTGAATATAATGCAACCACTTGACTTGTTTACATGTGCTAACAAATATGACATGTATTGAACAAAGACTTTCTATTTTTTTTAACCATTCTAAGGTGATTTTGTCTCTATGGAAAATGTTGGTGGCATATCTGTGTACATGCAAGCTCTTTTTCTTGTCTGCTTTCCTCATTTTACCTTCAAAGTTAAGTAACTGTGATATAAATGATTATGGTTAACAGCATTTACAACCAGAGACAGAAAGACATGGGTTTGCAACCTCGTTCCATCTCTTAACGGCTCTGTGACTTTATCAAGTTATTTCATATTTCTAATCTTAATTTACCTTATTTATAAAATGGAGATAAGTATGTTATTGTAAGGATTACAAGTAATACATATAATTCATGTAAATTTCTTTAAAGTTCATGAAACATTACAAGAGCAAAATAACCTTGGCTAAGATAATAATTGCTATCATTATGTTAATTTTCATCAGAGATACAACTATCATAAATTACTAATTGAAAATATGGGAAAATCTCTAAAATCTTTTAATTAAATAGAAACATTCTGAACCTCATTACAATGGAGGTTTATTCATCTTGCTCATGATTTTGGTATAAAATTAGAAAATATTTCAGTCAGTCGCCAGGCATGATGAAGCCTTTCTCTAATTATCCAGAACAAACTTCTAGAAGTTTGGTAACTGGCATCAGGTTAACCTCGAAGTAACTCTGAATAAATGGTCCAGAGGCCTGAAATGACTGCAGAGACCCAGCTGTGGAGAGCCATGGTGAAGCTCAGAGAAGGCTGGCATAATCAGAGGAGGATTTTCCATTAGCTAGTCAGAAGGCAAAGCAAACATTTTAAAATAAAGAAGAATTTTTAGTTTAAATAAAGAGAAACACTTAGAGATCTTTGAATGCCATATGTAGTCTTACATCACTGGGTCTTCATATATGTAGTTGTCTCCACCTGAAACAGCTCTATCCTCACCTGGCTGTCTTCTATGTGTCCTTCAAGAATCATCTCAAGCAGTTTCCAATTTATCAGGGTTGGCATGCAAAATGAATGATATTTGCCATCCCAGATTTATAACCTCTTTTCAGGTTATAACTGAAAATAGTACTGAGTTTTAATCAAAAGGCCAGATTTGAGGTTCTGGGTCCAGCACTTACTATCTTTGTAACTTTGGGCAGATTTTCTCCATTTGAGCCTCTCTGAGCCTGGATCTCCTCATCTGAAAATTGATCATTTTAATACCTCTTTGCCTATCTCATAGAGGTGTTACAAAGATCAAGTGATAGAAGTCAGGAAAGAAATTTGTGAATATTTAGTCTCCATATAAACATAAAGCAAATTATTTTATGATTAATACATTTAGTCACCTCAAAGGCAAAATTTTTCAATTGACAGAAAAAATACTTTAATATGGAATTTTACATTTTTTTAGTTTTAAAAGCATAATCATATTTGAGTTTCCTTTCTCTGCTGACTTGGATACCCTTCTCTCCATGGTGGAATTGAGATATACTCTTTTTGAGAGATAATGCACTCTGTATTGAAAACTTTTTCACAAATTAGGAAAGTTTAAACTCTATTCTGAAAAATGGTGTTAACGGGTATCAATCATTAATGTATCCCAATGTCATTTAATAGTCACACTAAATAATGCAGCTTATTTAAAAATGCACTTTAAATATCTCCTTGTGTGTTGTAAAATAGTCAACATTTTTTCTTACATCAAACATGACTCTCTCCCATTTGCTGTATTGGATGTGAGGCCAGCCAGTTCTACACTGGCACCACTGGAGCTCTGGCAGGAGACAGGAAGGAGATGAGAAGTTCTGAATTTATTGTTTATTAGCAAAAACCACCATTTCACCAATCTTTCTACAATAGGAGGTGGTGGAATGTGAGGCAAGGAATAGAGTGGGAGCAGAACAGTAACAGAGGAGTCATGTAACAGTCACTCAGGGATGACTTCTGACATGTTTTATCATGCTATGTGAAAAATATATTGGTAATTTTCTTATTATAAGGAGAGAATGAGGAGTGCCAGGTAGGTGAGTACATGGTCAAAGGGTAGAATTCTTAAAAGTAATGATTTTTATTTAATTTAAAATTGATGTTGAAAGACATGATAGATACATTCAATCTATGCTTTTCCCTTAATTAAGAAATAAATCTTTATTCAAATTATTGAGTTTGTTTGTTTGTGTGTTTGTTTTGGTTTGTTTCAAGGACTTTCCCAGACTAGAGAAGAAGAGAGAGGGATCTCTGAGTCCCACAGCATAGAATACATATTGGGTGGTTGAAATAAGCATTGGCCTCAGGTTCATCAGGGAGGATCCTAGACTTGACAAAGATCCCTCTGCCTAAAACAGGTCACAGAAGAGCAGCAGAGATGAAAGGACACTATTGGATAGGACAATGGGTGCTTCATTGGTAACTAAGATGGATAGATGATGGACAACCAGACAATCTTCCTTATTTCATTTCTGGTATTGGAGAACATTCTGGAATCTCAGCATCTTGACACAACTCAGAAGTGGAGAGAATTCCCATGGCTGAATAAAGATAAATGTTCTACTTTTCAGCAGACTGGAGGCTCAGAGTTTAAAATTAAGTTGATTTTAGAAAACTTAAAAATAGAGTATTTTTTCTACAGTTGAATTGTGGAAAGAAATGATATGATAATAATTATCATATAACTACGATAGTAATAGTTAAATTTTACTGAGCTCTTATTATGGGCCAGAAACTTTGATAATGTGTTTATACTGATTAGCTCATTTACATTTGACACATCTCTATAATGTAGGTACTACAATAAACTCCATTTCACGGATTAAAAAACCTGAAGCATGGAATGGTTAAGGAACATGTCCAAGATCCACTCAGGGAAGTGATGGACACAGGTTAGAAGGTCAATCAGTCTAACTCTGAAACCACATGGGAGGCTACTACTCAATATCATATTAAGAAATTAATCTATTTATATATTTGACTATTGACCATATAGTAAATATTAAGGTATATATTATAATGCTAAAATGAATTATATTTAGCATAATTGAACATAAAGCCTCTAATACAGTAATTTTAAGTAACTAAACAATGTTAATTAAGAGAAACTTTAGAAGGAAGTATATAGTAGAACTTTTACATTTTTTCAGAAAAAAGTAAAAAGTCCCCATATAATAATATTTTATGGCTAAGACAAGAACAGGGTAAGACACAGGGATGCCACTAACATATTTGGAAGATAAAAATCTTACATATCTTCAAATGAATCAGACTGTGTGGCAGCATGGAACAAAGTTTGTTGACTTCTTTTAAATAAAATGAAAATTTAATAAGTTTGGTTTAGGCCCATTATTATCCTATAGAAGAAATCCAGAAATTTAAAAAAATCTAGCAGTCCTCTGTATTAACGTGAATAGCTGTGCCCATGCAAAGCTTTCCAGCAGTGGCTTACTTAGTCAAACAATTGCTCTAACCAAAAGTTCCGGGGCAGTTGAGTAAATGACTCTTTAATAGTCTTGAACACTCCCCTCTAGCAAAGTATAATAGTTGAAATTTGGTTTGTTTAATCTGTACACTTCTTTGCCTGCACCAAATAGTTATTTGGATGACTGCTTCTTTGGATCAGCTGCACAAACTCTTCAGATTATTTTTGAATAACTTCTATTAAATCCCTTTCATCACTGCCTAACCTTACTTGCCAAGGAAAACTGGAAGCCCCTTTCTCATTGAACAATGATTGGATTTGTGTTCTGGACCATATACTCTTTTGTAAACTTAACAGAAAACATCTATTTAATGAGAATATCACTTCCAACTCTGGAAACTGTGGATCAGTCAAAGCTGATTATCACTAGCCTAGAATGGTGACTTTCAATCACTTAGTACAAATGAACACTCAGCATCAAACTGTGTTAAATGGTATGTCTTTCCAACTAGAGTTATTCCATCAGAATCATTTTCTCCTTATACACTGGGCATTTTGCATCTTAGTCTCTCCCTGCTTCCTCTAAGCAATACAGCCACAATTCATGGGATGGAATGCTACTTTTCTTATCCTAGAATCCCACCTTAATCAATTAAGAAAAGTTTGTTTTCTGAGTTAATTAGAATGATATGGTCTACTGGTCTGGACATGAGAAATATTGACTTACTTTACATAATGACTGTTCAAGTGATAACTTTTCAATACAATGGCTCTCCAAAAGTTATAATGGTTTTCAAACTAATCATCTTGGAGATTATTATGACTTAAACACACATTAACAAACAAAAAAATAAACATGCTGTAAGAAATGATAGTTTGACATTTTGAGTTCAAAGACACACCTGAAACAAGTATTTGTTAAAAAGGAAATAAATTTGAATAACATACTGTCTTTGGATGAACCCAAATTCTGTTGCTTAGTGTAATTGTATGGCAATTTTAGCTGTTGCATGTGAGCAGTTGCAGTGTTTAAAAGCCTTTTCCTGCATAGTCTTTAGTTTTATCTAAAAATATTTTTGTGCTACAATTTTATTTTGAAATGCATAGTTATGAGCTCCCCCAAAGTTAAAATATTTGTAGTGAAATTTGTGCAGAAAGGAGAAAAAGAACAAGTAAAATTAACTTCCACTATGCTTTATGTGAATACTGAATTTACTTCCAAATTTGTGTTCATTCCTTTTTTTATTGTTCAATCAATATATATTTATATCTGTGAAAATTATTTTGGAACTTTGTGCAGATGGAATGCATCATAATTTCCCCATTAAAGTTAATAAACTTTCTCTTCATTTACTGGCCTTACACTGAGTTGTAGAGTCTTCAAGAATTGAAAGTTGTTAAGTTAGAGAGACACATACATTAATACACACATATAGGTGGACGAGAGAAAGAATGTTTATTTTTCATAACAGTAATAAAAACCTTCCTGAGTTTTATTGCTCTTATGATTTTTGGAATAAAATTTTATATATAAATAAATGTTATATCATAATTATATATATACATATGTATACATACATATACATAATATGAAAAAATGTATTTGTATTATATTTGCACACTTATGAAAACTTTTAGTGACTTTATCAAAGCTGTAGCTTATATACTGGTTGAAGATTCAGGAACTTGAAGCTCAGTATTCTCTCTGTCATCCAACAGGTTTGACTTTTTAATTTGGTGAAAACTAAGTCACCTATCTGATCTGGTTTCTTTAACTATAAAGTAAGATGACAGTAAATACCACTCATTTCATCCTGTACTTCATAACAATGTTAAAAAAATTAATAAGATAATGTAAAATAGTTCTAATTCCTTAGAGATAGTGTGTTGCATAAATCAAAGTTACTATTAGTAAATAGGCAAGGTAATATGATCTTTATAGTTAAATGGTTGGCATTATTGATCTAATTAATTTTTTAAAAGTGTTTCAAAGGAAAAGAAATTCTAAAGTTAATCACTGCTCATACTGAAAAGTCACCCTTAAGCTAGGTCTCCTTAATGCCATGGCTCTTTTAGAAAGCCATTTACTCAGTACTATATAAGATTCATATATATATATTCAATTAATTCAGTGAGTTATTATGTAGTTTAACTAGGAGTTTTATCAAACCCCTGAATAAATCAATACTCTGATACAGATAAGAAGCATTTAGTTATGTATATTGTATTGTACATCAAGAATAAGTGAAATGGTTAAAATTAAAATTGGTTAAGTCACCAAGTTTTTAATTTATTATGCTAGAGAATACTATAGGAAAATCACTTAAAATAATGCTAAGAAATCCATAGATATAATTTTATATTTTAACAGATGGCATTTTCTCATTGGCTGGAACCAACACTAACACTTTCAAAATGTAATGACTGAAGTCAGAGTGATTTTAAGAAATTCTTAAAATACTGTATGAAGCACCTAGCTTAAGAAAGGTAAATTCAAATATGAAAAAAATGAAAGGAGGAAAAAATACTATAAAGTAAAATAGCATAATGAGATTTTATAATGGTTGATGAACATCCCCATGTTGATTTGAAAATTTTGAGACTTGATGAAAATAATAGCCATTACTATTGAGCAAATGATTGGTCCCTTTACAACATTAAGGAATATTAAGTTCAGATGAAGTGTAGTTTTCACTGAAACTGAGTCAATTATCAGCATCACTAAATCAGAAATGGGCAATATTCAAACCTGTTAAATATCCAGTCTAATAACATCTTACTATTATTGAAATTAAACTA
Organism: Orcinus orca; assembly: GCF_937001465.1. Lineage (NCBI taxonomy): Eukaryota > Metazoa > Chordata > Mammalia > Artiodactyla > Delphinidae > Orcinus > Orcinus orca. The sequence goes on from NC_064559.1 coordinate 140,644,183, forward strand.
ATTATCTTTGAAAAGAAAGAAGTAATTTGCAGGAGCTCTTTGAAATAAACACAGAGAAGCAATCAAATAATTTGAACACCAGCTATGCAAATTTACCTGCTCAAATAAGTAACCACAAGTCACAAGTCATAACCACAGGGGTTACAAGAAGGAGCCAAAAGATAGCATTGCCCCAGGACCGACAGTCTAAGGGTGCCTTGTGGATAGTGCCTTAGTGATGTCACCTAGTCCAGGGCCTCACCCTCAATCTTTCAGGCTTAGAAATCCTTTTCTAAGGATTTACACTAGGAATGAATTGACCTCTGAAGGACAGATTCATATTAACCAAGCTCTCAAGATTGACATGTAAAATGAGAATTACGTTTTCATGGTTTTACAATGATAAACGCATTCTTGAAGGACCTGGCACTCACATTCTATAGCCATTACTATTTTTCTCCTTGTAATCACACTAAAGGGTACTTACATAGCTCACCAGAAGAGCCATCTCAGGCTCTGTAATAGTTCATGTCAGAGGGAACTGTGGTGGCAGCAGGAGTGGATATATTTCTCATGAAGTCTGATGACAAAATCACCAGCACTTGCTGGTGGGTTTGGCTATAGGTGGTGAGGAAAAGAGGAATTGAGAAAGCATCACAGAGGATGCTTTTTAGGAATATGACTGTCAAAAGGAACAGAGAAAGAAAGCTAGCAGAAGGATGCCAGAGAATCACAGGCATTTGTTTTGTTTGGCAATATAGATTGTTGTATTATCATAGGTAATGCCTGAGAAAGTACAATTGAGGGTTTGTTAGTAACGCCTACAGTGGCAACTACCAATAGTCTCTGGCTAACTCTTCATCAATATAATGGCTAGAATTCTGACCTGTCCACCATATCTCAGGCAGACAGTCCATATTGCTACTGTTAATACTGTTGACAACTGCACCTCATACCTCTGTCAGTTGGTCCCGTCCTCACCATCCTAGTTGTCACACTCTAGTCTGAGTCTATACTAGAACAGGCATCCCCGGGAAGACTCATTCCCCATGCCTCAGGGACGAACCAATTCTTTCCCTCTTTTGATGACATTGGTGAGGACATTGAGAGATGTTTTTCTCTCTTTTCCTAATATGCAAGGTCTATTTGCTTAGAATTGCCTTGTAAGTTTCACTTTTTAACAATTATAAATCCAGAGATCCATGTGACCCAGATTCAAGACAGAGTCACAACCACTCACATCGAACTTTAGAAATCAGTTGTTTTCAAAGTGTTTTGTTTGCATGTTGATACACAACAAAGGGGAAATATAGCATATGACAATATATTTTAAATATCATTATTTCTCTCCATCCATATTCCTAACAAGGATACAGGATCCATTTAATTGCTTTTCTATTCTAAATATTCCTTAAAAAAATAAAAAAATAACCAACTATGTGTCACATTTTTTATCCATTCTTAATCTTTCAACACTCACTTCTGATCTCTCTTCTGTTGATTTTTTTTTAAATTTTTAAATTTTTAATTTTTTTTAACGTCTTGGATCTGGTAAATGTGGGAGCTCCTTTAGAAGTCAGGGGAAAGGCTAGAAATATCCACTTACTAATTTTGGATCTACCATACCTTCATAGCCAGAGAAGGTGTGACTTCTCCCTGGTTTCTCTCCTTTCACCCAACCCCTTACTACATGGCTTTGAGAAAAATTCCTTAATCTTACTATCATCTGTATTTGACTATTTTGCCAAAGGAGAGTAATAATTTCCTCTCCTACCACAGAAGAAATCTGGGGAAACAAAATGTGAGAATAGATGTAAAAATAGTCAAATATGATTTGAGGGAGGAAAAATGAAGAAAGAGAAGAACTGTTATTTATATTATTTGCATTTCTACTGTGACAATTCTACCACAAATAAATGAGAAAGGTGAGAAATCTGATATGCTTTATAAATGCATCACTTCAGCATTCGTGTGCATGACCCTGACACAAGTTCCTAAAGAAAAGAAGACTGAGATAAAAGAAAATATTAACGAGGGATTTCTAAAATGAAACAGATGAAAAACAAGTGCTTGTTACTGCAGCAAGGGGAAACAGTTGCTCGGAAATTTTTTAAAATTATTTGGTTGACTTAATAAGTGGAAAATAAAAGATTAGACTGGCTGCTAAGGGATCTGAAAACTATCAGAGATTTGGGAAGGAATTTACAGATCATAAACAAAAAATAAACTCCCTGCTATAGTTGCAACTCAGAAAAGAGAGCCCCCAAGGACCCCAAAGATGCTCCTTGTATTCTAGTGTAAAATGATTCTTATGATCAGAAGAAAGGAAAATATCCCACTAAGAACTAGAGAACAACAGCTACAGACTGACAACAATCTCTGAGCATCTTACAAAAGTATTTTTTTTCCAAAAGGAGAAAGTTCTTGGTGTGTTCTGCATTAATTGAAATGGGCAAATGGAGTATGAGTATGTTAAATCACCAACTTATTGTTTCAAATGAATTGCTTCAAGGTCATAATTCCTGAAATGTTTTAAATTAACACTTTAAGTGTGAGAAAAATCTCAACCAATCCTATAGAGTTATAGAGGCAGAGAACCAAGTTTTCTGTGGTTTCCAATTGTCTACATCAGAGATCCTCTATCATGGGGTGCTTATAAAAACTACAGGCTTCAGGGAACCAGTCTCAGAAATTCTGATTCATAAAGTATGGGATGGAACATGAGAATCTGATTTTTTAAGCAGCCCATGAAGTCTTGTTGCAGAAACCGCACGAGCCACATTTTGAGATACTAGCCTAGAGAATCACGTCTGAATTTTTCAGTAGTACATTCAAGGCTGCAACATTCTAAGTACGAATTATCTTTTCCATCTTGCCTCTCACCACATCTCTTCACTCTCTTCCTCCCCAGACATCTAGCCTATTTACCATCATATTCCATGCTTATTAAGGCCAGCTCTCCTATTTGACTGGAATTGGGAGGCTTCCTCCCACTCCAGTGCATTGAAATTCTAATACTTTAAGGGTATGCTCTACATTTCAACATCTCCTCTGCTTAATTACACTACCTTTCATTTTATCAATAAAATATATTTAATTTTTTATATTTTACAATATTTTGTTGTTTACTTCTAGTTCACTTATCTTGCATTACAGATTATAGTGAGTTGGTTTTATATCTGCTTCTTCCAGCAGAGTTTAAGCTCCTTGAAAACAAACATTCAAGCATTCTAGAAAAATATTTGTTTACTTGAATTAATAATGCACAAAGGTTCATATCTGGTAGATCAAGGTTTTCATATTTTGCCAGAACTTCCATTTATAGCAAGGAAATGAAAAGACTGATTACGTAAAGTCAGTTGATACACATAGAATTTGAATGCCATAGCCAGAGTTGTCCAGAAGTTCTCCAAACGATATTTAGTTGCTTACTCCTCAGAGTGGGATCTATATTGCACTGCTCAGATCCTAAGGACTTCTTATATGAATTAAATGCTTCAGCTCGTAAAGAAAAGTGAGAAATCCATGGAGAATTACCTCCTAGCATCCAGCTTCTGGGAGTAGTATTGGTAAACCAGCTCAGCGGTCAGCCCTTCTAGGGCATTGCTTAGACTGAAGAGAGCCTTGCCCAACAGGGACACATCCCTTCCTGAGACAGCCCACATAAAATGACTGAACCACCTGGAGAGATAAAGGTCTAGAACTCTTGCTCCAATGCACAACAGCTCTGAGGAGAATTGCGTCTTTGGAGCTCCGTGCAAGGTCAGCTGAAGCTCCCTTCAAGTCTTCATTGCACTCAACTTCTCCCTCTGCCCAAACTGGCTTCCTTCTCTTCTCCTCTACAGGCACTGATCTTAAGAATACTGACTAATTTCTTTCTCCTGTTTTCTGGAGAACCCAACTTGCACAACTCCTATTTGTTATCCTTATACATAAAATACTATTCACCCTTACAGAGATAGCATGAACATTATGAGAAATGGTCAGAAAATGTTTATTTAGTGTCAGCTGTGCACTCAGTACTATACATACATTCTTTACATTAATCCTCCAAACATCCCAAATTGGTATGTGCTCCTGGCACGTTTATGCCTTCAGATCTCAATTCAAATATCACTTCCTTGGAGGGCCTCTCCTTGGCAACCCTATCAGAAATAGCTGCCCCCTCCACTACCCCCACCATGGCTCCCTTATCCTGCTTTTGTTTCAATTCATAGCGGTTACCATGACCTCAAGTTACATTATGTGTTTTATCTATTTACAGAGTTCTGGTTTGTCTCTCTAGCAGATTGCAAGCTATATAAGGGCAAGGGACTTTGTCTTGTTCACTGTTTCAGTTCCAGTATCCAGAACAGACACATGATAAATCCTCAAAACTTAATTGTTGAATGAATGCACACATTTTAACCTTACCCAGTGAATGAAATATTTTTATAAGTAGATCACTCTTGCTAATCTAAATTCTTAGAATCTTTCTCCCCAAGAAATCATTTATTTCTTAATATGAAATCATTTAAAGTGGCTAATAACTACATTGGTATAAAGAAAGGACTGTGTTTGAGTTATCCAGGAAAGATCTGTGAATGGAAAATTGACAAATTCTCAGAAAAGGAGAGAAGGAGAGAGAACTCATTCTAATAAGTGAAATATTCTCTGGCCAAATTAGCAACCCTGAAACAAATGGTGAATGTGGAGTATGATGGTTAACAATCTACTCTGATGCAGGGTTTTTAACAGTGTAATATATCATTAAGTTCTGGAGGGGGAGCTTTTTGAAAAATCAGTGTGAAGACTCCCACTGTTGAGGCTGCAGCTGTTCTGTGGAGTGACAGAGAGATGTCCACGAGAATTTTGAACTCTGTCTAACAAGCCCCTCCAAGCCTGTGAACTCCCCGCCACTTGCCTGTTAGCGTCCTCTCTTCCAGAAAGTCTGTGGCTGCTGTGCTGACATTCATCACTGAGAGTTCTGGCCTGGTGCTGCCTTTCCCAGACCGACGTGCTTACTCTAAATCAGCATGTCGGAGCACTAGACAGAAGTTGTCTCTGGGGTGATGAACACTCAAGGGGAGGAGGCCAAGACATGAGGAAAGGAGATTCCCCACCCCCTCAGTATGATGCCATTTTAACTTAAAACCATAGAAAACGTTTCAAAGTGTTCTACAAAATAACCCCTTTAGAAGAATGAATTTGTAATTCTCCATATAATAGAAAAAGAAGAGAAACATATTTGGAGTTGGTGCTAGTGAACGAGATATTTTCCCCAAGAGAAAGTGAAGAACCCAGAAATAATCACTTCCAGGATATGCAGATACCCACTGGCAAAATTGCTCCTAACTTCAGGTTGAATATAGTAATACACCAGAAAATTGAAGTACAAAATCACGAGCAGATATCTTTTTTTTTTTTTTTTTTTTTTTTTTGCGGTACGCGGGCCTCTCACTGCCGTGGCCTCTCCCGTTGCGGAGCACAGGCTCCGGACATGCAGGCCCAGCGGCCATGGCTCACGGGCCCAGCCGCTCCGCAGCATGTGGGATCTTCCCAGACTGGGGCACGAACCCATGTCCCCTGGCATCGGCAGGCGGACTCTCAACCACCGCGCCACCAGGGAAGCCCACGAGCAGATATCTTTAAAAGTCATTTCTTAAGCTGGGGAAAAATTAAAACTGGTGGAAGACATGTCACATAAAACAAAACGAAGCAATGAAATTCTCCAAAGGTAACAAGATGAGTTACAGTTAGCATGAAAATGGTAAGAAATAGTCAACAAGTGTTTCTTCGGTGTCAGCACTGTACCCACTCCTAGGCATATATTTCCTTCCCTAGGTCATTTTATTACCTTACTGTACAGGTGTGAAAACTGAGGATAAGAGGAGTGAGGTGAATCTGGCTAGGTTAGAAAAGGCCCTGAATGATCAAGTCACATTGGCCCTTGCCATCTCACTTTTCACCAGCTCTCCTGACGAACATGCTATGTGTCCATGCTCAGCCTTCTCTGCCCATGGAAGGCAACAAGTGCTTCTGGACTTTTAGCATTTTCCAAACTGATACTTCATATATTTGGAATATTCTTCTCACTACCTTGTTTCTGTGTCAATTTCCAGTCATCCCATAGGCTTTGTTTAAATGTTTCCTCAAAAAAAAACGTCTTTCCTGACTCTCCTTATAAGTGTATAAGTCTAAAGACCAGCAAATCTAGGGATCCATATATATAAAACACATAATGTAAAACATATAATATATATTTTTACTATAATAATCTCTCATGTAATATTTGGGACATACTTATAGTAAAAATTATTTACTATTTATCTGAAATTCAAATTTAACTGGTTGTCTTATATATTATCTGACAATCTTCCCCTTGCCCCCTGAATTTCTGTATCCCTTAGGTATCCTATTTATAGTGCCTGTACTTATACATCAAATCATTTCTCACATTTTACTTATAAAATTATTTGTGGAATTATTTGGTATAAAGTATATCTCTCCAACTAAACAATGCCTCTGTTCTCATCCTTGTAATTTTGGTAGCTGAAAAACTGCCTGACTTATATGAAGTACTCAACAAATCTGACCTGAATAAATGATGATATAGAGACATGATCAAAACCTCAGTGTGTGTGATCCCAAAGTCCATTGTTTTTGTTCACTCCTCCAGATTGTTGTACATGAAAGATAGACGTTTGTCACAACATGCATCATATACATTTACAAACATTTAAAAGCCAATTCTAATTATCACAGTGTTAATAGAAGAAAGCACTGTCAGATCAGAAGCCTTGAATTTTGATGATGCTAATTGCTCATTTCCCATCTTAGTTATTTTATTAGTAAAAGTGTCGGAACCCTCGACATTTCATTTTATTTGATAGAAACTTAAATATAGTTCCCTGAAGGATATGAATATGGCTATTTCCTTTAATGGAACACAGTCTGAATTTTGAAAATATGGCATGCAGTGTTGTTATTGGTTCTGTTCATGAACAAGAATTTCTAAACCATGCAAGGATGATTTAGTGATTCTATATCTTGCCAAAGGCTTAACATTTCCAAATAGGCTTTTGCACAATGAAGTGTAAAGTTCATGGGCTGCTGTCGCCATGAGCTTTACATAAGCAACCTCTAGGAACTGATTCAATAGCCAACTCTAAAATTTTGGATGGCCAAGACCCACTGTGCTGCTGTCAACTTTGGTTAAACTGGTTATATTAATTTTGTACAGAAAAGCAGAGAGTACTCAGGATAAATGTGTGTTATTTTCTTTTTAAAAATTCTGTGATAAATGCATTTCTATAGCTAAACAAAAAGAGAACTTCTTTTATGGTGAGATTATCAATTGAAGACAGAGAGAAATTTCATATGCAAAAATCCAGTCCAGCAATTGTCACCATAAATATTCCCAGGGATTTCTCATCTATGGGTACAAATGAGGGACTTCAAACATTAATGACATTTGATGACTACTGGATGACTCTCAGACCTCTGTTATTTCTGGAATTCCTAAGAGTCTAATGTTCTCAAGACCTAATTATATTCTTCTCTCTGACAACTCTGTTTTCACCAGTTCTATGAGAAACCAAACTCAAAAACGCAGATTGGTTTCAGTTGGAATTAATGCTGAGGACCCAGGACTGGAGGTCTGCAGGTCAAGAGAGATTCCATTCTCTGCTTTGTTCAGAGCAGTTATTCACATACACTGTGCCTCCTTCTCCTCATTTTATTTTTATATTAAAAAAAATTCAAGAAGGCATGGCTTCAGATAATATGTCTAACTTTCTTAAAATGAGACTAAGTGATGACACTTTATAGTTGATACATATTTCTTCTAAAAATTTTCATTTTCCATCAGCTTACTTTTATTTCATATTGGCTTTTATATCATTGTTCATTATTTTTAACTCATGAAAAACTACCTGGTGCTAACATCTTTTTAACTATAATTTTAGAAAGAAATAAGAAATCTTAACTTTGGTTATGGTTTCTTAAGACTGAAATATACAATAGAAGTGATTTTTCTTCCCACAATTTCCCTGTATTATTATCTGGCTAGGTTAGAAAAGAGATTAGAGGTTAGAGATTCTTATAGTTAGAGATTCTTATACTAAAAATATATATGTTATATGTTTTACATTATGTGTTTTATATATATGGAGCCCTAGATTTGCTGGTCTTTAGACTTATACAGGGAAAGAAAGAAAGAAAAGAAAAATTAATATTTGCTCTATTTACTTCTGTCTTTTTGAGAAAATGAAATGAGTTAATAAGTGTGAAAGCATATTAAGAAAGTCAAAAGTGCTAGACAGCTATATGAGATTTGTAATTCTCTCTGAACATGATGCTAACTTGTTTTAATAAACCTCTATTTAGAGAGATAATACCAAATATAAATCTACACATTCCAATACAAGCAAAGGATAGGACTTTAAAAAAGTAATTCATTTTTTGAAAAGATAAACCTATTTGGAAATTACATATTATTTGATTTGTTTTCAGATCTGAAACAGTCACCCATAACGTTGCCTCTGGCCATAATTAGTATTAGAAACATAAGTCATTTATCAAATACATGCTGGTTGAATTATCAAGAGTGTTTCAGAAGAGATTATGTTCAAAACTTGTCTACTCAATGAACAAAAATAAAATCCTGGGCCTATGAAATACAGGGTAGAGTTAAATTCAGTTTTACTTTATGGGTAAAATTTCTACTGAGAATTTACTGTTTCTTTCATTATTATTATTATTATTACTGTTTCTTAAAACTTGATACAATAATAGATTTGAGAAGGACCTTACAATTGCCTCAGGTATGCAGATAGGAAGACTGAGGACCAAGGATGTGAAACATCCATCCTAGCAGATCAGAGATGACAGTATGTCTGATCCCTGCCTAGTGCTGTACTGATGCCTCTGTACTCTTGGGTACTTGCTTAGCTTCAGAGTTCAATAAAGATCATTTATAGTCAGTATTTGTACATTGCTCCAGATATGGTGAATTAACCAAATTAAATGGAATATCATCTTAATAAGCAAAATAATGGTTGGGACTTAAATTAGGAAAATGTATTTTTTGTGTTGTCGAGTGGGACTAGGGAGTTTGGTTAGAGAGGTAAAAAGGGAAATTGGCTTCATGTGATAATTTTAAAATAGAGTGTTTAAATTCAGTAAACAAACATTTATTGAAATCCTATTGTACTAGGATATATATATGTATATGTACATATATATATATATATATATCTTTGTAACATATAAACAAATAGCATTCCATTGATTTGCTTATCAAATACGGAGTACATACTGTATATAAACTAAGTACTGGGTATAATTTTGAGCTTACATAAGTGAAAAAAATACATGCTTGCAGAATTTTTCAAGGGACTGATGGTCAAGTTGAATGATTCGGTATGTACCAATTAACATGAAAATACAATTTCTGAGTAGTTCTTTGAAAATTATTGAGGCTTTTGTATAACATTACTGGAAGAACAATCTCAGAGTGTTTAAAAGTCAAAGTATTAGAGTGAAACATATATACTAGTCTACATTATAAAGCACTAATTTAAATAAGGAGAAATTATGTCTTCTCTGGAAAAGATGTATAGAAGGAAATTGTGGGGAAAAAAATCACTTCTATTGTATATTTCAGTCTTAAGAAACCACAACCAAAGTTAAGATTTCTTATTTCTTTCTAAAATTATAGTTAAAAAAATGTTAGCACCAGGTACTTTTTCATGAGTTAAAAATAATGAACAATGATATAAAAGCCAATATGAAATAAAAGTAAGCTGATGGAAAATGAAAATTTTTAGAAGAAATATGTATCAACTATAAAATGTCATCACTTAGTCTCATTTTAAGAAAGTTAGACATATTATCTGAAGCCATGCATTCTTGAATTTTTTTAAATATAAATCCAACAACCTATCCACTATTTTTTTGAGTAAAATCTTAAATTAAATTACTCCTTTGAAAGACTGGGCAAATTCAACTCATAATATCATGTGTATGTACTAGAGATACCAATTTTATCATTAACTCAATTTTTTAAATAAAAAACACTTAAAAAGTGGTAGCTTTCAAATAACATTTGAACCAGGTAGTTATGCTTGTCTGTTAAAGTAAACCACTCAATAAATATAGGACCTATATTTGGTAAACCACTACAAATGATTTACCAATAAAAGTCAAAAAGTATGCTACTTTTAACAACACAAGGCAAAATCATAAAAAGTGACATTCCTCTCTATATCTCTTCTACAAGAAGGCGTCTTCTCTTACCAAATCCATGACTTATACTTAGTGTTTGAGAGAAAAGAAATACCCACCACTTTGCTGCAAGATTCTTGAAGATTATAGACAATTTATTATTTATTCTAATTTATTTCTCTCTTCATTCCACTAACTTCACCTTTGGACTCTCATAATGGCCATCTTTTCCATACAGCTTTTCTTCTGAATGGTTTTTAAAGCAGCCATCAGATTTTAACTCTCTAGTATTTGTTATTTTTCCCTTTCCTCTTTATAGCCTTTAATTGTGCACATTCTCTATAACTATAAAACATAAATATAAATCCCTATCCAACATAGAAAACTCTTTTTTTTTTCTCAGTGTTCTCGCTTTCATGTCTATATTAATAAATAGCAACTCTGATTGCCATTTCTGTTTCCTATACTCACTTCTAGGTTCATATTTCAAATGCCTTTGAGATATTTAAACTTGAAAATCCTACCTAAGTCTCAAATTCAATATGCCTTGCATTGAGGTTATTAACCTCCATCCAAACCAACTCTACTTCACAACTATTATGCCTTTGCCAGAGAAACCATGTCCAAATTATTAGGGTTCTGTACCTTGAGCCTTCTTTGATTTATATTTCCTATATCAAAATATGTTTCATTTCCAGAACTATTGTATTCAACTTTTATTTCAATAAGTATCACACAATTCAATAAAAGTAGCCAAATTTTAAGAAAAAACTTAACCAGTGATCAATTAGTTAAGACAAAAACAATTTCCAATTTAATTGCTTAAAAGGACTCTGCTCTGTATTCTCAATGATAGAACTGAAGGGTATCTTCATTGCCTTGAGATTTCATTTAGAAACAGAAATTATCCACATCACAGAGGAACTAGAATATTTTTTAAATTTTTATTTGAATCACTATCCTTTACTAAATTAAAGAAAAATGAACATGTGAATTCAAAATCTTAGTTTTTCCCTATTTTTTAAGATATTTAATCATTTCTAATCCTTTCAGACTCTCATTGAATATACCTTACCTCTGAGAGCACTGGACAAGTCAGTTCTGTCCTTTGCATGCAATAATGAAATACTATCCAGGCACCCAACATACCTACAGATAATGGAGTGTTATATGTAAAAAATGTGTACAGTGAACAAACATCAACTGGAAACAGAACCAGCTAGATTCCAGAAAAGTAGAATGTTACAGATGGTAGTAACATAAGGTTTATAAAAACACAAAATGCAGTATTTCTAACAAACATGCGTGTTTCCAAATTTTTTTAAATAAATAAGTTTTGTATAGTTTTATGTTTCCCCACCAAAGTTTCTCTCAGCACACAAACAGCTTTTCCTCTTTGGGTGTCTCCCAAACCTAGAATTAAGTATCCAAACTGTATACTTTAGAATCACCAAGATTTCTGTAATTGTTACAGCTTCTAGAATAACTCTGTTGTATAATCTTTTCTGAAGATTTTTTTTAAGTTCTTAATAGTCCTTTACCAGTTCTGTTCATTCTCTTAATAGCTCATTTGGTGGAAGAGAGAGATGTTGCTCAATAGTATTACAGCTGGCTTTCTCTAGTTGGTAAGTACCTGAATATTATACTGGATTACACTTTTATTGGAAATACAACAAATAGCCTTGAGCCACTCTGCTGTTTCAAGGATTTTAAAAGTTCTCCCTCATCAAGTATTGACTTTTGCAACTTTTGCCACCAGGTGCAAATTGTATTTCAATGGCATGCTGATCTCCAGGAGAGGTTTGTTTATACATTTATTCTCCAGGGACACCAGATGTACAATGCTTTTTGTTCAAGAGATTCTGATGTTTTGTAGAGCTTTATGGAGACTTACAGTCAATGGTTGACTCTAGGGACTCACAAAAATCATACAGTACTCCATGAGAAGTAGCACTGATATTATATCACACTCAGTGGGGTATTGAAGCTGTGCAATAGAAGAAAAGCCACACAGACTAGAGTTGGATGGTAGTTTATGAAAAATAATTAAGGAGATCCTGCTTTTCAAGACCTTGTCCATCCTGCTTTGGCCTTAATCACAAAATTATCATAGTGATAACAGATAAATACTAAAGCTTATCTTTTAAGACTATCAACCATCTTTAGATTTTGTAATTATACAATAAAATTCCAAGAACAATAGATCCTCTAGAGTATGTATTTTTTAGTATCGTAAGTTTGATAATAAAACAGTCCCTATTTTCTTTGCATAATATTAGAAACGAAACAAAACATCTTACACTGAAGACACTTTTGTAATGCGATAGAAAAAGTGGTGATGGTTTTAAGTATTGAACTCAAAATCTTTTAATATTAAAAATATATATTTATTTTTAATAAAGTTTGTAGAACTCCACCACCACATGTCAAAAAGACCTGAATATCAAGAACATTCTTATAGACGTGTATACAGATTTGGAGAGCATTTACATCCCAAACTCCCTGTCTATTTTCATTTTGGAAAAATTGTTGAAAACAAAAACAAAGATTTGGGATGTTTACAAAATTAAAAGTTTTATCATATCAATTCAGTTTAACTTGTATTTTTGATTACATGTTCCATGCCAGGCAGTCTGCTAGGCATGGAGAATACGCTAATTGGACAATTCCTACCTTGAAGAACTTAGGTTCTAGTGAGAGAGATGGATTTGTGAATACTTAATTCCAGTAGAATATAGAAGGAAGCCCAGGATGCACATGGTCAAACCTGGGTTTGGGGGAAGGTTTTTTGGGTAATATGGTATCTGGATGGCAATTTCATATGGTTCAACATAATAAAACATTTTAGCTTTAGGAAAGAGAGAGAGTGTATTTTAAGAAAGTAACACTAAAAGCAGGCAGACCAGTTAGAAGGCTCTTGTAGTTAAAATATGGGTCAGAAGCTGGGTTAGTGAGAGGATAACACCCAGGAAGTGAGATCATCCTTAAATGACCACAGGATAAATCCACCTCATGCTATCATGGTTTCCCATGTTTACGTCTTTCCTTATCTTCTTGCTCACTCACACAAACTTTGCTAAATATTTGTAGGAATTCAAATGAAATCTATCAAGGTTCACCTTGACTATATTTTTTGAGTGACTTTATTCTTAGTGCACTAAAAGCACTTTGAGACTCTCATTTTTAGTGTCTGCTGTCTCAGGAGTTGTTTTCTAAGGTAAATATTCTGTATTCTCAATGTGGTTTTGTTGTTTGGGGAGCAAAGCAGAAAGAAATAAACCCAAACTGTATTTTACTGTAGTTATCTAAAGAATGGTTTTTCATTTGCCATTGTTTCCTGTATATCAATATAGCACACAAAAGAATTTGAAGTAACTGAGATATTTACATTTTAAAAATTCACTATAAATCTCTGCAATGTCTTTAATATAGACACATTAGGAAAATTTGAATCTAACCAGAGCTTTAGAATAATAATTTCATCTCTTTTATTAAAGACCACCAGAAGAACTAATAATTGAAATGTTATTTGTAACAGCCTGTGTTTTGGATCTAAATCTCATAAACTTTGTACTATTAGCATTGACCATTAATTTGCACTGCATCAATTGAATTTCTAGCAGCTTGGCAATAGAACTAAACTACTCCCAGGCAAGACTTATAAATAGACAATTATGTACCCTTCATGTACATAATTGATGTTCTGTATATGATAACAAAATATTATATTATCAACATAAACCTAACATACTCATTATGAACGATTGTCTCTGATTAATGTAAGCTTGCTTTATCTTTCTCTCCCTAATTTTTTATAATCTCTGACATAACTGGGTGCTATCACTATAAAATAATTTCCAAAGTAAGTGTGAGAAAGTACAGCATTTGGAAATTTAAAATGAGTAGATATCATTATGTCCTAGGCATCTCCAGATGAAATGGGATGGTGGAGGTAAGAAATTTTCACAGTCTTTGTACAGTGAAAGTCCACTTCATTTTGCATTAAATTTCTTTCAAAAATGTGAGAAGAATTTTGATTTCCAGCCAGTAGTCAAACTATGAGTTATAATGGAAGTACAAAGTAAATGTCTGAATGTTCTGGGGTAAATCTAATTTGAGAAACACAAATGTTTTTCAAACAGCTACTATTCCTTGGGCACTGTTTTAGGTCAAGATAATGTTCCTAACAGCATGGATCTTATAATCTAGTAAGACTGACAATAAATAAATAAATATTATTCTGGCCAAAAAGTTCTTTCGGTTTTTTTCTGTAAGATGGCTCTAGTAGCACTTAGTTGTCTTTAAAGTCATTCAAAACAATTTTGTTAGATTGATTACGCTTTATTATTTCAAGAAAGTCAAAAACGCAACTGGAATGCAAAAAAGACTTGTGCAGTGAATGGAGAATGTGCTGTGACTGATCGAATGTGTCAAAAGTGGTTTGCAAAGTTTCATGCCACAGATTTCTTGCTGGACCATGCTCCATGGTCGGGTAGACCAGTTGAAGTTGATAGCGATCAAATCGAGACATTAACTGAGAACAATCAACGTTATACCACATGGGAGACAGCTGACATACTCAAAATATCCGAATTATGTTTTGAAAATCATCTGCACAAGCTTAGTTATGTTAATCACTTTGATGTTTGGGTTCCACATAAGTTAAGTGAAAGAAACCTTCTTGACCGTATTTCTGCATGTGATTCTCCACTTAAAAGTAACAAAAACGGGGCTTCCCTGGTGGTGCAGTGGTTGAGAGTCCGCCTGCCGATGCTGGGGACACGGGTTCGTGCCCCGGTCCGGGAAGATCCCACATGCCGCGGAGCGGCTGGGCCCGTGAGCCACGGCCGCTGAGCCTGCGCGTCCGGAGCCTGTGCTCCGCAACGGGAGAGGCCGCAGCAGTGAGAGGCCCGCGTACCGCAAAAAAAAAAAAAAAAAAAAAAGTAACAAAAACGTTCTGTCTTTAAAACAAATTGTGATAGGCAATGAAAAGTGGATACTGTACAATAATGTGGAATGGAAGAGATCGTGGGGTAAGTGAAATGAACCACCACCAATCACACCAAAGGCCAGTCTTCAACCGAAGAAGGTGATGTTGTGTATATGGTGGGATTGGAAGCGAGTCCTCTACTATGTGCTCCTTCCGGAAGACCAAAAGATTAATTCCAAAAGTACTGCTTCCAATTAGACCAACTGAAAGCAGCACTCAACAAAAAGTGTCCAGAATTAATCAACAGAAAATGATAATCTTCCATCGGGATACCACAAGACCGCATGTTTTTTGATGACCAGGAAAAATCTGTTACAGCATGGCTGGGAAGTTTTGATTCATCCGCCATATTCACCAGACATTGCACCTTCGGATTTCCATTTATTTTGGTCTTTACAAAATTATCTTAATGGAAGAAATTTCAATTCCCTGGAAGGCTGTAAAGTTCACCTGGAACAGCCCTTTGCTCAAAAAGATAAAAAGTTTTGGAAAGATGGAAATATGAAGTTGCCTGAAAAATGGCAGAAAGTAGTGGAACAAAAGGGTGAATGCATTGTTCAATAAAGTTCTTGGTGAAAATGAAAAATGTGTCTTTTATTTTTACCTAAAAACCGAAAGCAATTCTTGGCCAACCCAATATTTACC